>NW_028261388.1:5664918-5769918 GCF_051295495.1 Thamnophis sirtalis | reverse complement strand
TGGATAGATGGATAGATGGATAGATGGATAGATGGATAGATGGATAGATGGATAGATGGATGGATAGTTAGATGGATGGATGGATGGATGGATGGATGGATGGATGGATGGATGGATAGATAGATAGATAGATAGATAGATAGATAGATGATGGATAGGTAGGTAGGTAGGTAGGTAGGTAGGTAGATAGATAGATAGATAGATAGATAGATAGATAGATGATAGATAGATAGATAGATAGATAGATAGATAGATGATAGATAGATAGATGATAGATAGATAGATAGATAGATAGATAGATAGATAGATAGATGATAGATAGGTAGATAGATAGATAGATAGATAGATAGATAGATAGATAGATAGATAGATAGACAGACAGACAGACAGACAGACAGACAGACAGACAGACAGACAGACAGACATGAGAGGTAGGGGCCTAGTTAGGTATTTGTGGCTACATTGGCACCCTTGAGTGCCATATTGGGACCTTCAGGGTTAAGACTACATCTCCAAGAATCTCCAGCCCCCAGAGTTGAACATGAGCACCACGCCTGATGCCAAGTTTTGAAAATCTGTGAAGAAATGTGCACCAGGTTGGGGGCGAGGGGTCGAGGGGGGTGGGGTGTTGACATGCGTCGTTTTTGGTAGGCGACTTGCCAAAAAACACATCCTTGTGTTAGACCTCCACATCGGGGTCTCACAAGCCAAGAATTGGATGACATAGGAGACAAGCCTCGGATAAGCCACTTTTCCCGGCTGGAGATTGTGGGGGGGTGGGGGGGGGAGGAGGGAAGCTGAACAAGGCTCAAGCCGGGATTCTTTATATATATATATATAGGTCTCTAGTTGTTCGGGTTTTCTCCCGCGTAGAATTGGAGATGTCTTTGCTATATATATGTTTTCTGAGGTTTTCGCGGGTGTTAGTATGTAGGTCTCTAGTTGTTCGGGTTTTCTCCCGCGTAGAATTGGAGATGTCTTGGCGACGTTTCGACGAAGTCTCATTCGTCATCTTCAGGCTGCTGCTGACTACTTCAGGTTTGGTGTTTCCAGGAGTGTTTCCTGGAAACACCAAACCTGAAGTAGTCTGAAGCAGCCTGAAGATGACGAATGAGACTTCGTCGAAACGTCGCCAAGACATCTCCAATTCTACGCGGGAGAAAACCCGAACAACTAGAGACCTACATATATATATATATATATATATATATATATATATATATATATATATATATATATATATATATATATATATATATATATATATATATATATATATATATATATATATATATATATATAAAATTTCTTTTAAGACAAACATTTCATCATTCCTCAATCAGTAAGACATCGAAGTACAATTTTTTCTATGTCAAAATAATTCTAGTTTACCACCAAATTCTTGTCTAACTCAAGCCGGGATTCTTAAATGGAGGAGGCCCAAAACCCACAGAATCATATTATTTTCCATGGGAAAAGGTGTCAGGCCGTCATGTTTGTTTCGGCCGAGCTTCCCAAGTACTAACGGTTGTCACGGTAACAGTTATGACAAGCCCGGGCACTTAACTTTTCCCCCTATTGATAATTACAAATGCGGACAGGCGCGAGTTGGCACTTTGCACACCTGCCTGGCCGGTGAGGCTCCCTTAATTGGATGTGCCAAGTCTGAGAAAAAGGTAATCTGCCCTCACAAAACAGGTGACAGGTAGATAAAGGGAGCTTTAGGCTGACAGAACGAGATAGAAATGTCTTCTTTTGCATTTGCGGCACTAAAGATAGACTTTCCCCCCAAATATTTTAACATGGTTAATTTTGTCCCAAAGGTGCTTTTTTTTAAAAGGAGGCAACTGGACTTTCTTGGGTTTTTTTCCTTTTGAAGATGTTTTGGTTCTCCTCCAAGAAGCTTCTTCAGCTCTGACTGGATGGTGGGGAATGGAAGGATTTTTATTCCTTGCAAGCAGCTGGTCATTTGCATCCTTTTAGAGGGTCGTTGAGGCCACTTGGAGGTTTGTCTGTGTCTTCAGCATCACCTGAGTGCTGCAAATGGTTCCTGTAGTCTGCAGTTTTTCCCTCTGGAAATCCATTCCTACTCCCACCCCATTCCAAGGGTCTTCACCCCAAATTGCATAGCTAAAAGTCCATAGAGATTCTCCGTTATCCAGGTCATGGTTGTCCCAAAGGTGATTTTTTTCAGGAGGCAACTGGACTTTCTTGTTTTTTCTTTTGAAGATGTTTTGCTTCTCATCCAAGAAGCTTCTTCAGCTCTGACTGGATGGTGAGGAATGGAAGGATTTTTATTCCTTGCAAGCAGCTGGTCGTTTGCATCCTTTTAGAGGGTCGTTGAGGCCACTTGGAGGTTTGTCTGTCTCTTCAGCGTCACCTAAGTGGTGCAAATGGTTCCTGTAGTCTGCAATTTTTCCCTCTGGAAATCCATTCCTACTCCCACCCCATTCCAAGGGTCTTCATCCCAAATTGTGTAGCTAAAAGTCCGTAGAGATTCTCCATCATCCAGGTCACGGTTGTCCCAAAGCTGCTTTTTTCAGGAGGCAACTGGACTTTCTTGTTTTTTTTCTTTGAAGACGTTTTGCTTCTCATCCAAGAAGCTTCTTCAGCTCGGACTGGATGGTGGGGAATGGAAGGATTTATATTCCTTCCAGACAGCTGGTCATTTGCAAGCTGCCTGCAGGGGTTTTTGAAGCACTTGGGGGGCTTTGAATAAATAAATTGCAGGCTACATGAACCGTTTGCACTTCAGTTTGAGATGGAGACAAGACCCAGACTGTGGGGGCAATATGCTGACTCTGTAAACCGCTTAGAGAGGGCTGAAAGCCCTATGAAGCAGTATATAAGTCTAACTGCTACTGCTATTGCTAGAGTCATCCCCAACAGCCTGAACCTATCTTCAGCACTGAAGGGAGAGGGCAGGGGGAAAAAAGTGTGGCCTTACCAAGGCATCATAAAGTGGCATTAATACTTCACGTCATCTTGATTCCGTCCCTCTGCCTAGGACTAGAGTTTTAGTAACATATTGATTCCAGCTCTGCTTAGCTCACAAACCATTCTGAGATTATTTCCCATATGTTATTCCTGCAGATTTTGCAGCCCATGTAAGAACAGGTGGGGGGGGGACATGCTTGTACACACACACACACACACACAGAGAGAGAGAGAGAGAGAGAGAGAGAGAGAGAGAGAGAGAGAGAGAGAGAGAGACTCATAGATGCCTTTGGATGTTTAATTGGAATGAAAATAAGATGGTGAGTCATAGGTAAATTATCCTATTTTTTTAAAAAAAGTATTACAAATATTTGTTTTTAATCATTTTGCATGGTTTTAACGTTTCTCTGCTTCCCGCATTTACTCCTGGATCAGCTGAGAATTTTAATGTCAAAATACTTCTTTTTTTAAAAAAAAAGGGTTTCGTTTATCTGAGGATGGGCTTCTCTGCGTGCTATACAACATGTGGTATTTTTTTCCATTTTTATTTTCTTTGGTTGTGTGTGTGTGTGTGTGTGTGCTGTTTTTCGCTTTGTAAGACGTCCAGAATCACATCTGTGGGATGGGTGGCTATATATGAATTGAATAAATAAATGAATAAGGATACAGCCGTTGAAGGTAACCTCATTTTAACACTTCTAAAAGTGTTATCCTTTAGATAACTTTGTGTGTTACTTGAGAAGATACATCTGTTTCTTTCTTTGTGTGGCATATTCATTTTATTGTTTATATCGCGATTTTATGGTTTTGATAAATCACTCCAGGCGGCTGACATACCTCATATAGGTAGGCCTCAATTTACAACAATTCATTTAATGACTGTCAAAGGGATGGGAAAAAAAAGATTGATGACCCTTTTTCACACTTAGGACTGTTACGGCATCCCCCTGGTCATGTGATCAAAATTTAGAGCAGTGTTTCTCAACCTTGGCAACTTGAAGATGTCTGGACTTTAACTCCCAGAATTCCCCAGCCAGCAAACGCTGGCTGGGGAATTCTGGGAGTTGAGGTCCAGATGTCTTCAAGTTACCAAGGTTGAGAAACACTGATTTAGAGGGTTGGCAACTGTTCTGACTCCCCTTCTTCGCTTGTTAACAGACGACAGGCAGACAGACTTAAAAGGAAATAACTTTATCAGTCCTGGTTCACGCTGGCTGCAAGCCCAAAATAAACCTAGATAAAGTCTCTTTCAAACAAGGGTTACGCAGCAGAATGCAGAAACAAAACTCTTACAGCACCAAGTTTTCAAGAAGCAAAATCACTTATCCAAGTGTCTCACAAACTCAAACAGGAACGGAACTGAATTCTCCATAAACGAACGACGACCCACGAACGAACGAGTGAACGTTGACTTCTGCAACCAGGGCGTGGCACCATCAGTCCTTTTATCTCCAGAAGACGGCACTAACGAGCCCCAGCTGCATTGTTATTCCTGCATCCCGACTCAACTCACAGCAAACTTCTGCTGAGTCACAACAGCAACTGACTCATATCTATGACGGTTGCAGTGTCCCGGCGTCATCTGATCTCATTCTGCGACTTCTGACAAGTAAAGTCAATGGGGAAGCCAAATTCGGTTTACAACTTTGTCGCTAACTTAACAACCACAATGATTCACTTAACAATTGTGGCCAAAAAAGGTCGTAAAATGGGGCAAAATTCACTGAACAACTGTCTCGCTTAACAACGGAAATTTTAGTCTCAATTGTGGTCATAAGTTGAGCATTGCCGGTACTTGTTTCCCATCCTATTTTCCACACAATAACAACCCTGTGAGGTGAGGTGAGCTGAGAGAGAGCGACTGGCTCTCAGCTCATTAATTAACTGGATTAATTAATTCACCATCGATTAACTGGATTAATTCGATATTATTATTGAGATTAATATAATTTAATCTAATTAAATATTATTATTTTAGGGAATAATATCCATTATTGCAAGTTCATCATATCACAGGCTAATGGTTGCAAAGCCAAGGAGATCCAGAACTAAATATGTGGCCTGCAAACTTCCACACAGCCACTAGATGGCAGGAAAGAGATTTTTTAAAAAAACCCACACAACTGTTTTGCTGCCATCTAATGGTCTGTTCTGATTATGGCAACTCAGATTTGGTAACCGTGAAGCCAAGGCACTCTTTTGAATGCAATCATTCTGCAAGCACCAGCTTAGCTTCTTACTATAGGCAGCTGCAGCTTGTAAACTCACTCCATTAAGTATAAAGGGCAAAGGACAAAACTACAGTGAGAAACATTATCATTGTGAATTGCGGGAGGTGAAATTTATGGGCCATTTGTGATTTGCTTGCCTTTGTCAATGCCGGTGAACCATTTGTCTGCAGGATAAAAAGCTGGGAAACTACATAAAGGATACACAACACCCCTGGCAAATTACGCACATGCTGTGCTTTACTGTTTATCTTAACCTAATACATACAACAATCAGCTACTTTCCAGGTGTAATGGTATCTTGGAATTACCTTGAGGGAGGATGCAAAGAGATGCTACCCAGGGAAAATAGATAAAAGGAGGAGGTGTCCACAACTACTTAATGGTCAGAGTAAAAAAAAAAAAAAACCCTGTGGAACAACCCATTCTAAATTAATCAGGCTGTAAAAAGAGAAGGTAGGAGATTTGTACTTTCACACTTGCAAGATTCCATTCATACAACCTTACAATACGGTGTAATTCAGTTGCCTGGTTTACCTGGAGAGACTGACACCAGCCAGTCATCAGCTAAAGAAGGCAGCGGTGGGTTTCACATTTTGTTACCATTGGTTTACCCCACTCTTCATGCCCCTTCCATGCATGGGCCCAGCCTTCTGTGCATGCACTTTGCTCGCGCACGGCCTCAAAAATGTGCTTAAATAGGATGGCATAGAACCAGGGCGAGCGGCACCAATTTTTTCTACCGGTTCTTCCTAGCAGTCAAGATGGCTGTCAACCCTGAATTTGATCTGACCAGTGGTGGGATTCAAATAATTTAACAACCGGTTCTCCGGTCTAATGACCAGCTGGGTAGGTGGTGCTCAGTGGTCATGTGACCAGGTGGGTGTGGCTAACTCAATGTTACTCACGTCGATGGGCACTTCGCCTTAGCTGTTACAATGTAATCAGCGTTAACCGGAGAGGCAACAACACCAGAATGTTTCCTTCCTGCCGTCCTTACAGGATTAGCCCTGTGAAGTGGAAAGAACCAAATGGAGATTTCTTCTAACATCCAGTTCTCCTGATTGCTTGGGAAGTTAACAACTGGTTCTCCCAAATAGATGCGAACTGGCTGAATCCCACCACTGGATCTGACGGAAGTCACCTTGGAACTTCAGTATTGCCACACTGGAGCTGAGGGATAGGGAGGGCGGATTAGAGGTACTAATTATGACCTTTAAAGCGCTCCATGGCTTAGGCCCAGGGTACCTGCGAGACCACCTACTGCCACCGGTAGCCTCCCATCGTCCAGTGCGATCCCACAGAGTTGGCCTCCTCAGGGTGCTGTTGGCCAGACAGTGTCGGCTAGCGACCCCCAGGGGGAGAGCCTTCTCTGTGGGAGCCCCTTCCCTCTGGAATGAGCTGCCCCCGGAGCTTCGTATATTCCCTGACCTCCGGTCCTTCCGACGCGCCCTAAAAAGTTGGCTTTTCCAGCAAGGCGGCCTGGCCTGAACAAAACAAAATAAATTATTGATTACTGTTAATTTTAATTCGATTTTTTTTAAAAATGTGATTGTCAATTTTAATTGGGTTTGGGATATTCTATTTAATTTTTTTTTAACTTTTGTATTATGTGTTTTTTTTTAATGTTGTACGCTGCCCTGAGTCCTTGGGAGAAGGGCGGCATATAAATCGAATAAACCTAAACCTAGAGATAGCTGGGGTCAAATCCCGCACCATGGTGAGCCAAAGAGCCACAAATTCTCCAGAAACTGTGCAGGTTGCCAATTTTTAACCAGTTGCCATCCATAATTTTCCTTGACGGCCTATTTTTTTTCCTCCTTGCGCACAAAAGGGCTTTTCTCCTTAGCCCACGGCCCAATTTTCCTCCCCTCGTCCTGCAGCGCTACAATTTATGAAAAACATTACCAGATGATTCTGCTGAGCATGTAACCTGGCTACGGAGATGCTTCAGCCATAAATAATTCCGTCAGTAATGTATGGATGTGTATAATTACCGAGATGAGGAAAAAAAAAGAAATCTTTCAAAACTTTGCCACGTTTTCCTCCTCCCCTCCCCACCGCAACCTCCGAAGAGGACCGAGTGTGTTTGTCTTGGCATTTTAATTTCAATATCTGCAGAAGGAGTGGATTCTTTCCCATTTCTAATAACTCTTTTAATGCTGCTTCCTTCCTAGGATGGATACGTTTTATTTCTTCTCCAAATAGTCTTCTCCCTGCCTCATGGCTCGCGGAAGGAAGTCTCTAATTAAGGTACTGAAATGATTATTATTATTTTCCTCTTGAAACTCTTGCGACTTGGGCTGTGATAAAAATTCTCCTTGGCTTGGTTTCCAAAAGGATGTACGTACAGAGCCTTTTTAAAAAAATACTTTGGTACTGCATTCGAATCGGTTCTTGGCATGGAATAATTTTCTGCATCCGGTTAGAAAGGTTAGGCTAGACCAGGGGTTAGCAACCTTAAATGTTCAAAGAGTTCTAACCGGAAGCCCTGTGTTCAATTCTGGAGCCGACTGGAAGTCCGGTTCCCCCATCATACAGTCTCCTCCTAGTACAGCATCTTCTGTCCTAACCGAAAGCCCTATCAATTGTGGAGCTGCCACATGCTGCCATCACTGTGAAAAATGGTCATAAGTCATTTTGTTCAGTGCTGTTGTCACTTCAAACCATCACTAAGTGAACAATTGCAAGTCGAGGACTACCTGTATTGTATTGTATTGTATTGGTTTTTTTTTTTTGAAAATTTTATTAATTTCATATATACATTCACAATTATATGATCTCATAACTGTTATTAATAATATGTATTTATAACAATTTTCCCCCTACAGTTGACAATATACTTGAAATTGCTTTCTTACCACCCCATAACTCCATCTTATCTTACAACATTCCTACTTCTTCTTCCTTCCTTCCCTCCTTCCTTCCCTCCTTTCTTCTCTCCTACTCTCCTTCCTTCCCTCCTTCCTTCCCTCCCTCCTTCCCCCTTCCCTCCTTCCCTCCCCCCTTTCTTCTCTCCTTCTCTCCTTCCCACCTCCTTCCCTCCTTCCTTCCCTCCTTTCTTCTCTTCTCCTCTCCTTCCTTTCCCCCTTCCTTTCCTCCTTCCTTCCCCCCTTCCTTCTCTCCTACATTCCCTCCTTCCTTCCCTCCTTCTCTCCTTCCTTCCCTCCTTGCTTCCCTCCCTCCTTTCTTCCCCCCTTCCTTCCCCCTTTCTTCTCTTTCTTCTCTCCTTCCTTCCTTCCTCCTCTCCTTTCCCTTCTCTCCTTCCCCTTCCTCCCCTTTACCCTTCCCCTCATCCTCCCTTATCTCCCCTCTCACCTACTCTTACATTCCCTCCAATTCTTCCTCTGTATTGTATTGTATTGTATTGTATTGTATTGTATTGTATGGTATTGTATTGTTTTGTATTGTGTTGTTTTGTATTGTTTTGTATTGTTTTGTGTTGTTTCGCATTGTTTTGTATTGTATTGTATTGTATTGTATTGTATTGTATTGTATTGTATTGTATTGTATTGTATTGTATTGTATTGTATTGTATTGTATTGTATTGTATTTGAGTAATGTAGTACCTAGCGGTGAAAATGCTCGCTTCAGATTTGGAAGGCTGAGAGTTTAATCCTAGGTAGCGGGAGTGCAAAGAAAAAAATATATTTGCTGCAAACTTCACGTGGTGTCTGGAAGGGCATCCAGCCAGTAAATGCTCAGCTTCATCCAGTCACTAAGATTCTTACCAGAATTTAGAGATTACAGAACTATAAAAATGGAGAGTATTGCATTGCATTGCATTGAAAACATACTGATGTAGCCCCCGAACTTATCATCAATTCTGGGTGGCTCCCGATGTTTGGTGGTGGTGTAGAAATGCAACATTGTGGTTTCACTAACCAAGATGGGAGGCAACAGGCCAACGCTTACACCAGAAGCCTTCCTACATATTGGCAGGCGGTTTTAACACACAAAGAGACAACTTATGGTGAGGATGTGGAAATATCACATCACAATGAGAATATATTTGCTGAATATAACTCCGCATTGGCAAACAGGAGCGGCATCCGGCCATAGCTCCATTCAGGTGCCCAGACTCCACCCTGCAAGGGATTCTGGGGTCGTTAAATGATGGTGATGATAATGATGATGATGACAACAGACACAATTTACACTTCCTTGTGGCCTTTGTGTGGGCTATTCCTGTGTTTCTCACGCTATCAGCATTGTTTGAATCGCCGCGCCTTCTCGATTGAAGCTCAAATCTTTATTTAGACCTGGATTTTGGAAGTTGCAATGTCTAACATTCTCCCCGACAGCTGGCTTTATTTTATGAGCGCCATGCATTCCCGTCCCCCCAATTTTAATTTTAAACCTTATCCATATGGACATTCCTAAAATAGGCCTTGGGATTTTGGAAAGCTTTGGAAGGAAAAAGGGAAGTGACACGCATGCATCCTATATCGATTTTATGGCACTGGTGAACAATGCGAAATTAAGAATACCACTAAATCCATTTTGGCAACAAAGCCATATGCTTTTGAAAAGAAAAGGAAAAAAAAAAAACGCTAGCAAATTTGAAAACAAAGAGGAGGGTTTTTTTTAAATCTCCCTTATGTTTTATTTGACTTTTGATGGTCTTTTTTTAATTAAGGAACTGATCTGAAAATTTGGAGGAAAATCCAAAATTATATACAATACAATAGCAGAGTTGGAAGGGACCTTGGAGGTCGTCTAGTCCAACCCACTGCCTAGGCAGGAAACCTTATACCGTTTCAGACAAATGGCTATCCAACATCTTCTTAAAGACTTCCAGTGTTGGGGCATTCACAACTTCTGGAGGCAACGTTGTTCCACTGATTAATTGTTCTCACTGTCAGGAAATTCCTCCTCAGTTCTAAATTGCTTCTCTCCTTGATTAGTTTCCACCCATTGCTTCTTGTTTTGCCCTCAGGTGCTTTGGAGAATAGTTTGACTTCCTCTTCTTTGTTGCAACCCCTGAGATATTGGAAGACTGCTATCATGTCTCCCCTAGTCCTTCTTTTCATTAAACTAGACATACCCAGTTCCTGCAATATGACGGGATTTCTACTCACATAATGGGGATTTTATTTTATTTTCCTTTTGATGTCCTTCAAAAGACCATTATACAGGCAATCCTCGACTTACAACCACAATTGAGTCCTACATTTCTGTTACAAAGAGAGAAAGTTTTTAAGTGAGCCTTTCCCCATTTCACAACCTTCCTTGCAACACTTGTTAAGTGAATCTCTGCGGCTGTCCAGTTGGTAACAAGGTTGTTAAGTGAATCTTGCTCCCCCAGTGACTTCACTTGTCAAGAGGTCGCAAAAGCAATAGCAGTAGACTTATATACCGCTTCATAGGCCTTTCAGGCCTCTCTAAGCGGTTTACAGAGAGTCAGCATATTGCCCCCAACAATCTGGGTCCTCATTTTACCCACCTCGGAAGGATGGAAGGCTGAGTCAACCCTGAGCCGGTGAGATTTGAACCGCTGAACTGCTGATCTAGCAGTAGCCTGCAGTGCTGCATTTAACCACTGCGCCACCTTGGAAATCACGTGAGTCCCGTTCCCCCACCCCACCCCCGGGACTCTGCCAACCGTCATAAATATGAGCTCGTTGTCATGCGTCTGAATTTGGACCATGTCACCATAAGAATGGTGCAATGGTCATTAAGTTGAAAAAAAACATAGTCATAAATCACTTTTTTTCTTTTCAGGACTGTTGTAACTTTGGGTGGTGACTAAATGAATGTTTGTAAGTTAAGGACTAACCGCATATAAAGGAACGCACACAGAGCCACTCCTGTGGGCACGCAAGCTGTCCCACTAGCTCTGCTCCACTGTGCATGTGTGAGCACCTCCCGCCGGCCAGCTGATTTTCGGGTCTGTGCTGAGCATGCGGGAGATATGCTCACATGCCTGGGGGAGGTGGGCAGCGGTCGGTTCCGGATCCCATTCTAACTGGACGCGCATGCATTGTATCTGCCAGCGACGCTTCCCCAAGCCTCCCCGATGCTTGCGCGGACGCTGTATGCACCATAAACATGCGCAGAAGCACCGAAGGCTTTAAAGGACAGGCAAGGATCTCGGGCGGGTGGGTGAGTCCTTCGGAGCACCGTATCGGAACGATATCCCAGTACTCCAGGCAGGCTGCAGTACGCCTGTACCGGAGCGTACCACCTGCAACACACCACTGGTGGTGGTGGTGGTGTTAGTGCATGCGTGTGTGGGGGCTGGGGAAAGCGCGGGGCGGTACAGCTCATCCCCCTGTGCCCCGTTGTTGGTCTTAGGAGGCTTCAGGGAGGCCTGCTAGGCCCAAAACGGGGTTCTGTGGTGATGGTGCATGCATGCCCGAGGGAGGCGGGGGGGGAGGAGGGGGCGCATTGCATTATGGGTGTGGGCTCATGTGCGGGCACGCTTTCAGCATGCGAGGACAAAAAAGCTTAGCCATCACTGTTCTAAGTCCTTTTACAGCATCAGATAAAGCATCAAAATACACAGAAATGCAACTTGATAAATGTCGTAAAACGTTGAAACCTATGTTGGGGAGGCAGAAGGAGACATTTTGCACCGGAAGGGATGCGCCTCTGCGTAGATATTTTGAAGGAAAATGTATTTTAGCAATAGCAATAGCAGTTAGACTTATATACCGCTTCATAGGGCTTCCAGCCCTCTCTAAGCGGTTTACAGAGTCAGCATATTGCCCCCCCCCCAACAATCCGGGTCCTCATTTTACCCACCTCGGAAGGATGGAAGGCTGAGTCAACCTTGTGCCAGTGAGATTTGAACCACTGAACTGCAGAACTGCAGTCAGCTGAAGTAGCCTGCAGTGCTGCATTTAACCACTGCGCCACCTCGGCTCTGAAGTGCACACTAAAATTCCAATATTTCATGATGATTAAGGGGAAAAAAAGATGGTTTAAATTCTGAAACCGAAGCAATGAACGAGAGATAATATGGGCCCAGGGAGCAGGCAAAGGATAGTAAAGTTATATTGCAGTTCAAAAAAAAACCCCTCCCCATTTCACAAGGCTTTGTGGTAAGAATGTTAGAAGGCCTGGGTTTGGGAGATAGTTGATTCTTCGAGATAGAATCCTTCTCTCTCTATGTGTGTGTGAAAAGTCCTCAAAGTGGGACCATTATCGGAGTAAAGGGAACAGATGGTATAAATTTAGCAGAAATGACATTTAACAGATTAATAGAGTCAGAAGGGACCTTGTAGGTCATCTAGTCCAACCCCACCCCCCGCCCAAGCCGGAGAACTCACACCATTTCTGACAAATGGCCCTAAGTGTGAAAAACGGTCATAAGTCACTTTTTTCAGTTTCCGTTGTAACTTTGAAGGGTTGCTGTACAAACTGTTGTAAGTGAAGGAGTATCTGTGCTTGTTCTCTCAGTGTTGACCCAACATTTTCCTCTGCACTTCAGAGGATAATTAGAACTGCGGAAAAAACAATGGCTACCAACCTTCCACTCCATTCCACTTCACTCTACTCCATTCGACTCCACTCCACTCCATTCCATTCCATTCCATTCCACTCCACTCCATTCCACTCCACTCCACTCATTCCATTCCACTCCATTCCACTCCATTCCATTCAACTCCACTCTACTCCACTCCATTCCATTCCACTCTATTCCATTCCATTCCATTCCATTCCACTCCACTCCACTCCTTTCCACTCCATTCCATTCCATTCAACTCCACTCCACTCCACTCCATTCCATTCCACTCCATTCTACTCCATTCCATTCCACTCCACTCCACTCCACTCCACTCCACTCCACTCCACTCCATTCTACTCCATTCCATTCCACTCCACTTCACTCCATTCCACTCCACTCCATTCCATTCAACTCCACTCCACTCCATTCCACTCCATTCCATTCAACTCCACTCCACTCCATTCCATTCCATTCCACTCCACTCCTTTCCACTCCATTCCATTCCATTCCACTCCACTCCATTCCATTCCACTCCACTTCACTCCACTCCATTCCATTCCATTCCACTCCACTCCATTCCATTCAACTCCACTCCACTCCATTCCACTCCATTCCATTCAACTCCACTCCATTCCATTCCACTCCATTCCATTCAACTCCACTCCACTCCATTCTATTCAACTCCACTCCATTCCACTCCACTCTATTCCACTCCACTCCATTCCATTCAACTCCACTCCACTCCATTCCATTCCATTCAACTCCACTCCACTCCATTCCACTAAATTCCATTCAACTCCACTCCATTCCACTCTACTCCACTCCATTCCACCACTCCAGTCCATTCCATTCCATTCCATTCCATTCCATTCCATTCCATTCTATTCTGTTATACCTTATACTGTTCTTAAACAATCCTCGCCCTTATTCCATTTTGCTTATTGTTTTAACACAGACTTCTCCTGAGGTACCCAATCCACACATCCATATAACCGAGTTGACAGGGGCAGCCTATACTAAGCCATGTTTGCCTCTTGGCCCAGCCTCTCTATTCCTCACCACGGATGGCCTTCTCACCCTCTGGCTTTTTAAGAGCATTTTGCACATTGGAAAAACCTCTCCATCCATTTTTCACCCCTAGTAAACCTTCCACCACGTTAGACGAATTCATCCTCTTCCTGTATTTTTAATATATGTATAACTTGCAGGCATCCCCTCCGTTTTCCCGGCCAAGCTGCACTACCTTGGCCTTTGATACATTAATTTTCAGATCTGTATATCTCGCTCGATCGTGCAATATATTTAACATTATCTCAGCTTTTCAACCAACAACACAGCGACATCTGTAAAGGAAAGCAGACATATATTCACATCTGCAGCCAACACGTCTCCAAAGTGTTTCTTATACATTTATCTAGAAATGCATTAAACAACCGAAGGGTCGTGACACCTCCTTGTCTTACTCCACGCTCAGGGCTGAACTACTCACTCAGCACCCGATTTATTCCCACTCAGACTTTACTCCCATCATATACTGCTCTTATCACATTCAAGAGCTAACCTTCAAATTCCATATTCTCCGAGAACATTCCATAACTCACCCGGTTTATTTGAAATATAAACTTTTCGCTATATCAGCCAAGTACAATAAACATCTTTTCTTACTAGATTTTTTTCAAGGACCTGTAAAAATGGAGCAAGTAGTCACCTCCTGACTCCTGGCCAAAATAAAGCCATATTGCAATTCCCAAGTACTCCTCCTCCTACTCCTACTCCTCTTATTCTCCTTATTCTTCTCCTTCTCCCACTCCTCTTCCTCCTTCCCTTATTCTCCTCCTCCTCCTCCTCCTCCTCCTCCTATTCCTCCTCTTATTCTCCTTATTCTTCTCCTTCCACTCCTCTTCCTCCTTCCCTTATTCTCCTTATTCTTCTCCTCCTCCTCGTCCACCTCCACCTCCTCTTATTCTCCTTATTCTCCTCTTTCTTATCCTCTTCCTCCTCCTCCTCATCTCCTCCTCATTCTCTTCCTCCTCCACCTCCTCTTATTCTCCCTATTGTCCTCCTCCTCCTCTTATTCTCCCTATTGTCCTCCTCCTCTTATTCTCCTTATTCTCCTCCTCCTCCTCCTCTCCTTCTCCTTCTTCTCTTCCTGCTCCTTCCCCTTCTCCTCCTCCTCTTATTCTTCTTATTCTCCTCCTCCTCTTAGTCTCCTTATTCTTCTCCTTCTCCCCTTCCCCTTCCCCCTCCTCTCCTTCCCCTCCTCTTCTTCTCCTCCTCCTCCTTCCCCTTCCCCTCCTCTTATTCTCCTTATTCTTCTCCTTCTCCCCTCCTCCTCCTCCTCTTATTATTCTTCTCCTTCTCCTCCTCTTATTCTCCTTATTCTCATCCTTCTCTTCTCCTCTTCCTCCTTCTCCTCCTTCTCCTCCTCTCCCCTTATTCTCCTTATTCTCCTTCTCCTCCTCTCCTCCTCTTATTCCCCTCTTCCTCCTCTTATTCTCCTTATTCTTCTCCTTCCCCCTCCTCCTCCTCTCCTCCTCCTCCTCCTCCTCCTCCTCCTCCTCCTCCTCCTCCTCCTCCTCCTCCTCCTCCTCTCCTTCTCTTTTAGAGAGTCATTGAGGCCACTTGGAGGTTTATCTGTTTCATCAGGATCCCTGAACCCATTTGTAGTAATAATTATTTATTTATCATTGTGCAACATATGTACAAGGAGATTGGTTGAGCTCCCTCACTGCACTCCTCCCCACAACCCAATGCAACTCACAGGGTTGTGTTTGGAGGGCCGGAGGTTAGGATATGGTGGATGTGGCTGGGGTGGGTGTGGCCATGGTGGGCATGACATGGGACTCATGTCGGGGGCACCTGTGATGGCCACGTGCTACTGCAGGACTTCCATAAAACCCTCTTTCATTCTCATTATAATCTTGTTCCTTCCTTCCTTCCTTCCTTCCTTCCTTCCTTCCTTCCTTCCTTCCTTCCTTTTCTTTTCCTTCCATCTTCATTCTTTCTTCTTCTTTCCCTCCTTTCCTTATTTTTCCTTCCTTGCTCTCTTCCCCTCTTCCCCTCTTCCCCTTTCTCTGTTTTTGCCGGCAGGGGGCTACAGAAGGCTGACATGGCTGAAAACGGGGCACAGGAGGGACATGTGCGCTCCCCTCCCAAGCTCCATTTTCACTGACAGAAGCACCATGGGCCAGTCCTTTAATGTTTCCGAGATGGCCCCCCATGGGCTGGATCTAAGCAATAGCAATAGTTAGACTTATATACCGCTTCATAGGGCTTTCAGTCCTCTCTAAGCGGTTTACAGAGTCAGCATATTGCCCCCAACAACAATCCGGGTCCTCATTTTACCCACCTCGGAAGGATGGAAGGCTGAGTCAACCTTGAGCCTGGTGGGATTTGAACAGCCGAACTGCTGAACTGCAGTCAGCTGAAGTAGCCTGCAGTGCTGCATTTAATCACTGTGCCACCTTGGGCCGGATCCCTCCCCTGGGCCTTGAGTTTGACACTCCTGCCTTAAATGACCATATCGTAGAGTAATTGCCTTGTCTGCCTCACAAGCAGCTGGTGCGGGCAGCTCCACTCTATGGGGCTCGTCACAACATCCTGCCTATCGAGCAGTTGGCCCTCTGACTGGCTAGAAGCCAGAACTCCTTTCACCTAGTAAGGGGTTCATGAGGTGGAATACCCAGGAGACATTGCATTAAGTGGGCAGCATGGAATAGCAGGCCATGAATTCTCTACAGCCATAGCTTCATTCCTTCTAGTGCTATCAATAGCACATATGTAGACGGGTCAATAATTTATGCATCGTCACACCGCATGCCCTACATGTCTATGCTGACTTGAAATAGCCATTACCTCTCCTTGTGAGAATAGCAATAGCAATAGCAATAGCAGTTAGACTTATATATCGCTTCATAGGGCTTTCAGCCCTCTCTAAGCGGTTTACAGAGTCAGCATATCACCCCCAACAACAATCCGGGTCCTCATTTTACCCACCTCGGAAGGATGGAAGGCTGAGTCAACCCTGAGCCGGTCAGATTAGAACCGCTGAACTGCAGATAACAGTCAGCTGAAGTGGCCTGCAGTACAGAATATGAGTACACCATATTTTTCAGAGTATAAGACACACCTTTTTCCCCTCAAAAAAGAGGGTGAAAATCTGGGTGCATCTTATACACTGAATACAGCATTTTTGGCCTCCCGAAACCCTGCTCCCTTTGCAAAAATGGCCATGCATAGCCTTTAGGAAGCTTCCAAAGTGCTCCTGGGGGCTGGGTTGGGCAAAAATGAGTGAAAAATGGATTGTTTTTTGCTCAGTTTTGTCCCCCAGCTCCCAGGAGCACTCTATAAGCCTCCTAAAGGCTATGCATGCCCATCTTTTTGGACAAAATGGGCTCATTTTTGCAAAAAACGGGCCGTTTTTGGGAGGTATGCAGAGTGCAAAAACTTTTTTTTAAAAAAATTGCCTCTTCAAAATCTTGGTGCGTCTTATACTCCAGTGCGTCTTATACTTTGAAAAATGTGATAGTTTTCATGGCTCTGTCCTGCTTCTTAAGCCATGCAAATTGATAGTTAATGTGTTTTCCCGAAAATAAGGCAAGGTCTTTTATTTTCTTTCGACTCCTGAAATAAGCACTCGCCTTATTTATGAGGTGCAGGAGACGGCGAGTGTAGTCACCTCATGGCTGCTGCTGTGTTGCAATATTTTGGGGGAGGGCTTATTTTAGCAGATGCGCTCAAAAGCCTGATTGGGCTTATTATATGGGGAGGTCTTATTTTTGGGACAACAGGGTATGTGCTCAGCAAGCCCTGTGTCAATGTTTGTGTGTGTTTATATTCCTTAAAGCAACTCTTAGTAAGTCCCAAGAGTGCTTCCTCTCCCCCCACAAAGACCCACCTGGACTTTCTGATATTTTTTTCCTTTGAAGACGTTTCTCTTCTCATCCAAGAAGCTTCTTCAGCTCTGAGTGGATGGTGGGGAATGAAAGGGGTTATACTCCTTGCAGACAGCTGGTCATTTGCATCATTTTAGCAAGTCATTGAGGCCACTGGGAGATTTGTCTGCGTCATCAGAGCCACCTGAGTTGCGGAGGTCGTGGTGTATTCACACCCGCCATCCCGAGCTGCCAATATTGGTGTGTGGTACTTGGAATAATGAGTGTATGGATGTGTGTGCACCAGGGGTGGGTTTCAACCGGTTCGCGGCGGTCCCCGCGAACCGGTTGATCAGCGAACCTGGAAGTAAGTAACTTCCGGGAACGGCGAAGGGCCCACCCACCCGCCCGCGTTCCTTACCCGGTTTTGACGAGTTCTGCGATTCCACGCAGGCGCATGGCACATACAGCGCCTGCGCGATTCTCCGCGAGCAGCTGGATGGCACATACAGCGCCTGCGTGAGTCTCCGTGAGTAGCTGGAACATCGCGCATGTGCATGAGGACGCCGCCGGCCCCGTTCCAACAAACCGGTTGGAACGGGATTAGCAACCCACCACTGTCACACTGGTCCAATAGGACTGGGTGTTTCTTAATATGATTTGTTGGGTTGGGAAGCGCCCATCAACTTGAGTAATATTGAGTTAGCCACGCCCACACGGTCACATGACCACTAAGCCCCGCCTACCCACCTGGTCATTAGGACACAGAACTGCTTGTTAAATTATTTGAATCCCACCACTGCTATCGAGCCATAGAAATCTGAGGTCAATTTGCAAAAGGAAGGCAACCACATTGACTGAGATTAGAAATGAAATGTTACACCGCACGCAAGATTGATTGTGCAGGATGGGGGGAGGGTTTCCTCCACCCACCCACCCGCCCTGGCAGCGTGTGTTACGTTCCTGTCCATCAGGTTGTTAACTAAGCATGAAACACAAACAGAAATGTTAGCCCTTGCCCTGATTTCATTTTCTTTCCTTTCTTTTTTCTTTTTTTCTTTTTCTTATCAATAATCATCGCAGGGGAATGACTTCACTGGGCCAAGAGGAGCGGTTGTGTTTTCCGCCTGTCGATCACCAGCTCTCTGGAGACGGGGATTTAATGAAAGGGAGAGGGCTGATTGGAACAACTTGCCCTTCAGGTTGCAAAAATAAAATAAGAATAAAAGAACCCCGTCTTTGGTGGCAAACATCACGCCTGGAAATTTAAGACGGACATTTTGAACCTTCCCTGATCCGTTGAAGGAAGACCTTTCCTGATTTTCTCCTCCAAAAACAAAAAAAATTGGCCAGTCCGAAGAACTGAAAATCAGGAAGGAAAGATAGAACATAGCACCATGCGTGATGTTTCTCAGATACCTTCTCGTTGCCTCAAAAAACACTCCTAGAGCCTCTCTACTGGTATAACTAGGTGCCCTTAATGACATTTATTGGTGGCTCAGTGACTAAGATGCTGAGCTTGTTGATCAGAAGGGGCGTCAGTTCGATGGTTCAAATCCCTAGTGCCGCGTGACTTGTCCCAGCTTCTGTCAACCTAGCAGTTTGAAAGTATGTAAAAATGCAAGTAGAAAAATAGGAACCACCTTTGGTGGGAAGGGAACAGCGTTCCGTGCACCTTCGGCATTGAGTCATGCTGGCCACATGACCGCGGAGACGTCTGCGGACAGCGCTGGCTCTTCGGCTTTGAAACAGAGATGAGCACTGCCCTCTAGAGTTGGGAACGACTAGCACATATGTGCGAGGGGAACCTTTACCTTTATAATAGAAGCAGGGGTGGGCTGCTGGGGGTTTGCAGGGGTTCGGGAGAACTTCCAGCTAAGATTCTGTGCAGTTCATAGAAACCCCAAATCCCATTCCTGGCTGGCCCTGCCCCTCCCAGGAGTCCCCACGCAGCCCGTTTTGGATGCAGGTAAGGTAATACTGATACTATTACCTAGCTGGGTAATGAAATGTCTACAAGAAAATAACCAAGCTCAGAGAGCACCAAGGACCCCACAGTCCTTCTCCTCCTCCTCCTCTTCTTCTTCTTCCTCCTCCTCCTCAAACCCCCCTCTCTTCTAGCACTGATGATGTTACCTAGTTGGGTAAGGAAATGTCTGCAAGAAAACAACCAAGCTCAGAGAGCACCAAGGGCCACACAGTTCTCCTCCTCCTCCTCGTCCATCTTCCATTCCTCAAACCCCCCTCTCTTCTAGCACTGATGTTGTTACCCAGATGGGTATTGAAATGTCTGCAAGAAAACAACCAAGCTCAGAGAGCACCAAGAACCCCACAGTTCTCCTCCTCCTCTTCTTCCTCCTCCTCCTCCTCCTCCTCCTCTCCTCCTCCTCCTCCTCCTCCTCAAACCCCACTCTCTTCTAGCACTGATGATGTTACCTAGTTGGGTAATGAAAGGTCTGCAAGAAAACAACCAAGCTCAGAGAGCACCAAGGACCCAACAGTAGAGGGAACAGAACAGAACAGTTATGGGCATATCATCAAAATTCAGATGCTTAGCACCTGGTTCATATTTATGACACTTGCAATGTCCAGAGGTCATATGATCCCCTTTTGAAATTTTCAGAGAAGCAAAGTCAGGGGTGAAATCCTACCTTCGCTGCCGGTTTGCAAATGTGAGTGCGCGCTCCCCCTCCGTGCATGTGCAGAGCGTCAAAAACGGGGCGTAGTGACATCTGGGCGTGTGGGCAGAGCTCCCGCTAGCCGGTGCTACCGCTTTCGCCCAAACCGGATAGAACCGGTTGAATTGCACCACTGAGCAAAGTCAATGGGTAAACCAGATTCACTTAACCAACCGTGTGGCTAACTTAACGATGGCAGCGATTCACTTAACAACTGTGGCGAGAAAGGTCGTAAAATGGGACAACACTCACTTCACAACTGTCTCGCTTAGCAACAGAAATTGTGGGCTGAACTGTAGCCGTATGTCAAGGACTCACCTGTATATTTCCACCTAGAAGTTTCGTGGAAGGTATTTCTTACTCCCGGACGTATTGAATTAATCATCCTTATTATTTTCTTTTATGGCATCATTCTGGAGTATCTGTTCTTTGCAGGAAGAGAGAATATAGCTGGAGAGTGGGGAGGGGGAGGTGGTTGGCAGGGTGACCAGCAGAGCCCATACCATCCAATTAAAAAGAAAAAAGGTTAATCTTCTGATTATATTTGATGAACCACTCCGACTGGAGGAAGTTCAAATATCTTCTACTCCCTTAAGAAGCATTTCAACTTCATCCGCCAATATCGGATGTTAACTTTGACTAAGAGGCTGGGATCCACCAGGGAATAAAATTAGAAGCGTGTGGTGTCCACACAGCCTTTGCAAAGTTGAGCGTGACGTCATCATCTATCCTCCAGAAACTAAGAGGATCAAGTTGGACTGCCAGACAGTTGTCCTTGACTAAGTCCAAACATCAGTAAGTTTGTAAGTTTGTAAGTTTAATTTTATTTATAGGCCGCCCAATCCCAAAGGACTCTGGGCGGCTTACAGAAGGGAAGAGAAAAAATAAATAAAAGAAAGTAAAAATAAAATAATACAAGTTAAAACGACATAGATACATTCATTTCAGTCGGGGCTGGATCTCAACAATGAGGTCAACAGCCCCAGGCCTGCCGGAATAGCCAGGTCTTGACAGCTTTTCTGAAGGCCATGAGAGTAGGTGAGGTCCAGATTTCTGGGGGTAGTTCGTTCCAAAGGGTCAGGGCAGCCACAGAGAAGGCTCTCCTCCGGGAAGCCTCCAGCCAACATTGTCTGGCTGACGGCATCCGAAGGAGGCCAACCCTGTGGGATCTTACCGGCCGCTGGGAGGAATGTGGCAGTAGGCGGTCTCGCAGCCATCACCATGCACAGAAGATGGGGAGAACAAAACTCCCTTCTACATAACTCCTCCAGCTCCATATAATTCCCTTAAGCAATGCTGTGTGCCCCCACCCTCCCCGTTTCTATGGCAGCCGATAGCAAGCAAGCAGAAGCAGAAGCTGACACCACATTTGCTTCTGACAGTCTCCTTCCTAATAATGCACATGTATTCCTCAGGATAACTTTCACCCTTAAAAATCAATGCAAGATATGAAATACAACATATGCCAGCCTGTTCCTGTTGGGCCAGGTGAATGTAATACGGGTGCTAATGTACATCCAGATTATTTCAATCATGCTCGATCTCTTGATGCATGTCCGTAATGGGTTTTGTGCATGTCAGGAACAGAATTCTAGTTTTCATTTTGGAGAAGAAGCATTCATTATTGCAACACAGACACAGTCATAGACACATACAGAGAGAGAGAGAGAGAGAGAGAGAGAGGGAGGGAGGGAGGGAGGGAGAGAGAGAGAGAGAGAGAGAGAGAGAGAGAGAGAGAGAGAGAGAGAGAGAGAGAGAGAGAATATATATGCACACAGCACTTTAAGTTAAAAAAAAAACCCACACTCTGATTTTATAGCCGGCAATCTATCTTAATTATTTATGATAGTTTCAGGTAACAATTGTTTTATATTTATTGTTTATTGGACTGTTGTATGCCACTCAGAGTTGCTTTCTGTGAGATGGGCAGTCATTTAAATTAGATTAATAAATGAAAGAAACTTAAATAAAACTGATATTAGGAGTCGAGCAGGCAGACCTGGAGGGATGGAGTTAAGTGAGTCACCAGCCTAGAGTTGTTATATTCCCACAAATGGTTTAAGTCGAACCCTCTTGAATTCTGTTGACCATTATCTGCGCCAATTTAGAACTGCACATGAGTTGACTGGATCCTTATGCATAGGTTGGAGTAATAAATCTCAATTGCAAGTTCATGTGTCATACTGATCCTTTGTGCCTGCTATAAAGTCAGCCGTTCCTGAAAATCCAAATTAAGCTTTCGGTTCTCTGAGCTTTGGCATCGCCTCTTCTTCAGACAAAAATAATGGTGGAAATGGTTTCACCACAAAACCCCGTTCGACTAAAGCGCGCTCGATGAAACCGCATAGCTGACGTCATCACAGGACGACAACAGCGCGGAGACAGAAGCACACTGTAAACGCTAAACCTAAAATTAACCCCTAAACCTAAACCTAACCCCCCCTAAACCTAATCCTAAACCTAACCCTAAACCTAACTCTAAACCTAACCCTTAACCTAACCCTAAACCTAATCCTAACCCTAACCCTAAACCTAACCCTAAACTTAACCCTTATCTTAACTTGAATCAGCTTGCTTTTAAAGCGCTATTTAAAGCGCCCTTCTTTCTCTGCGCTCGCTGTTGTCGCCCTGTTGATGACGTCAGCGACACGATTTAATCGGCCGCGCTTTAGTCGAGCGCGGTTTTGTTGTGCCACGGGTAGAAATAGCTGTTCATGGAAGTCGCGCTACAGCCAAGCAGCGCAAAGGTTCCATGGAGGATGGTTCAAACTAACATGACATACAACCTCTGCTTTTGACACCGCCTTACGGAAACCTTTTGTGTTTACTATATCTGGCAAATCAGTACTTCGCTTGACCTGCTAATTTTATCGGCAGCCTTAAGAAGTAGACAACTCCTCGCTTCAGCCACGCTCCCTGGACCATCAGCAGCAAATGACTAGGAAGTTACGTTGGGGAGACAGGTCTGCAAGAAATCAAAGGAAGCCATCACTGTTCAATAATGGGCTGGAAAGCAGACAGCCTGGGAGATTGAGGAAATCAGATAATTAATCTGAAATCCACTCCCGTCCATCAACAAGGGCTTTATGATGACAAGATACTTCGCTACTGAACATAGATGCTCACCTGTTCTAACGCATTAGGGAAAAAGAAAACAAACTACCATATTTTTCAGAGTATAAGACGCACCTTTCCCCACCCACCCCAAACAGCATGGAAATATTGGTGCGTCTTATACACAGAATACAGCTATTTTTGGCCTCCCAAAGTCCCCCGCATCCCATTTTTGTGAAAAATGGGGAAAAAACAAGTCTTTTTTTTTTTTTTTTTTTTTTTTGCAAAAACGGAGGTTTTTTTTGTAGAATCAGAATGTTCAAGTCTGATAAATTTAAAATTTCCAAATAGCGAGGTAGCCCTTTAGGTATTGCTCCAAGGGCTCCAATTACAATCGGGACAACACACAATTTCTTTTTCCACAGTTGCTCAACTTCAATTTGCAAGTCCCGGTACTTTGTGATTTTTTCTTGCTGTTTTTCTTCAATTCGTGCATCTCCAGGTATTGCAATGTCAATGAACCATACTTTTTTTCTTTTCAACTATTTTATGTCAGGTGTGTTGTGGGCCAAGTGCCTGTTAGTCTGAATTCTGAAGTCCCACAAGATCTTGACTTTCTCATACTCTAAAACCTTCTGAACCTGATGTTCCCAGTGGTTTTTGCTGTACTCAAATCCAAACTTTTGGCACAATTTCCAGTGAATGATCTTAGCAACGTGGTCATGGCGTTGTAGGTAGTCAGTTTGTGAAATTTTGCTGCACTCACTGATCAAGTGGTGGACTATCTCGTCTTTTTCATTACAGAGGCGACATTTGCTGTTGGTGGAAACATATTGAATTTTTGCCTTCATGTAGTTTGTGGCTAAGACTTGTTCTTGAGCTGACAAAATAAAGCCTTCTGTTTCTTTTTTCAGTGTTCCTGATCTTAACCAGTTAGCTTTTGGTCAACTTTGCCTTTAATACTTTTCAAGTATTGGCTATGCATAGCTTTGTTTTTCCAATTTTCAGCTCGCTTCTCAATTACTTCTTTGTTATATTCAGCTTTTGATTTAGTTGTCTTTAAAAGGCCTCCTTTATTTACTTCCTTAATCATTGGTTCTTCACTTTCTGGATGTAATCATTCAAGATTATTATTATTATTATACAATTGTATCACAGCGGCCAGTTGTTTCGCCGGATTTGGCATTGGTTACTAGTCGGGCCCCACCCAGGGGCCTAGGACGTCGTAACGTATTTTCGTAATATGCGTGCAGATCCAAGCAGTGCGGCTTTTTGCATTTGACTGATGGTGATTTTGTCAATTTTTAACTGTTTTAAATGTCATTCCAGTGCTTTTGGAATAGCACCCCGTGTGCCGATTACCACTGGAATTACCACTGCTGGTTTGTGCCATAGTCGTTGAATTTCGATTTTTAAGTCCTGGTATTTTGCGATTTTTTCATGTTCCTTCTCGGCGACCCTGCTATCACCTGGTATTGCGATGTCTATGATTGTGACCTTATTTTTCTCAACCAATGTGATGTCTGGTGTATTATGCGCCAGTAATAATAATAATTATTATTATTATTATCATCATTATTATTATCTTGAATCATTCCCATTCTCACTGAGATCCTCTGTGGCACATGTTGAGTCCTCAGTTTGAAAAATATACCTTCTCACTTCGAGGAACAAGTGTTTCCATGCTAACATTTTAATTTTACCTCCAGCCGTTCCTAACGTTGCTTTCGATCATTTGCAAATAGCCCTGGATCCAGCTCTAAATGTTTCTTTTTGAAGCCCAGATTGTTTTACGGGGTGATTGTCCAAGCTATCAATCTGAAATGTTTCATAAACCTTCTTCCGTGTTCTTTAAAAAAAAATTACTACCGAGTAATTACCCTTTGGAAACTGGCTACTGCAGTAATTCCAGCAAGAGAGTTTGGGGATAGATATTAAAATGATAATAGCGGCACATTACAATAGAACTTCCCGAGCGAAAACGCAAAGCAACGGGAAAAATAGCAGCTTAAGGCAGGCTCCGTCAGATGTACGAGGCCGTTTTATTGCTTTCAAGAAAGAGCCGTTGCCTGCTTGCACGCAATGGCCCTGATCCAGCTGTAGTTTGAGAAAACTAATCCCATTAACAGCTGGTGGGCAAGGCACCATGATCACACCAAAAGACATTTTTTGGCCAGTTGAAAGATTTAGGATGGGGAAAAAGCAATATAACACCCATATGGCCCGGTAGTCTTACAGACACGTTCTTTGAGACAGATGTCCATCCCTTTTGTCCCATCTAGCTTTTATCTTCAGATTCTTTTAATTTAAAACCGGGGGGGAGAAAGGGGGGGGGGGATAATTGGGAACTATCCTACTATCAAGCAAGGTGCCAGCTTTTATTATATTTCAAACAATGCTTCCTGTCTCACGGGTAGCTTTCGAAATTAGATTTAATGGGTTGGTCTAGCAACCTAGGAAGAAAAAGACAAAGATAGCAGAAGTGGTATTCAGCCGGTTCGAACCGGTTCGAGCAAACCGGTAGCAGAAATTTTAAGTGGTTCGGAGAACAGGCAAATACCACCTCTGATTGGCCCCGCCCTCCCTCCCCCACCATTCCCTCTCCTATATTCCCTTTTTTTTTTTTAGCCCAGCTGATTCGCGAGGCGGAGTGAATTGCCATGCCACAGCTGAGCGAAACAACAGCTCAACTCCCCAGCACTGACACCGAGCTTGGTCTTTGGTTCCACCACAAAACCGCGGACGACAAAATCGCGGTCGACAAAAGCGCGTATGTGACGTCATCACAGTGCGATGAAAAAGATCGAAAAATGTAAAAATAAAGCGAAAACCTTACCCTAACCCCCCCAAACCTAACCCTAAACCTAACCCTAAACCTAACCCTAAACCTAACCCTTAACCTAACCCTAAACCTAACCCTAAACCTAACCCTTAACCTAACGAAAAACCTAACGCTAACCCTTAACCTAACGCTAAACGTAACACTAACGCTCTAAACCTAACCCTAACCCTTAACCTAACCCTAACCCTAACCCTTAACCTAACCCTTACCTTTATGTGAATCGGCTTGCTGTAATTTAATTTTTATTTCAATTTTCAATCTTTTTCGTCACGTTGTGATGACGTCACATACGCGATTTCGTCGACCGTGCTTTTGTGGAACGCGGTTTTGACGGGTTACGTGGTCTTTGAGTGTTGCACGCATGAGCAAAGCACGCTCTCATAGAACTGGTAGGAAAAGATTTGGAATCCCACCGCTGAAAGAGAGATTGGAGTTTAGCAAAGAGACTCCCGCAAGGTTGGATGGGATAGCGGAGAACAACCTCATTGTCTTGTCTTCAGGTAGAAGCTGTTTTGAGGTTGGCCAGGTCAGCAAGGCTGGTGAGGCCACTGGAAAGAGGGCAGAGAAGAGCAATAAAGATGATAAAAGGTCTGGAAGCTAAACCAGGCAAAGAACCTCTATGGAGATTCTTAGTCATTTGAGGTCATGGTTGTCCCAGCTCAAAGCTGAAGAAGCTTCTTGGATGAGAAGCGAAATGTCTTCAAAGAAACACCAGAAAGTCCAGTTGCCTCTTGAAAAAAAGCATCTTTGAGATATACAATGAATGGTGGAAGGAACTGTTGTGGCCCACCAGCTGCCAGTGGAGCTGGCGGCAGATGAGGAGGAGGTTGGGGAGGAACTTGGGCCAGTTCTGGGGCCTGGGGAAGGCTCTGATGGATGCTCAGCGTCGGACGCAGAGATAGAGCCAGGGCCATCTGACATTTCCCAGCCACTGGAGAGGCAGCTGCCTTTGGAGGCTGAGATAAGCGGGGAGGAAGAGCAGCTGGGGCCTGTTCCAGACGCACATATGCATAGTTAGGAGAGGTGAACAATGGAGGACAAGGAGTCGACTCGGGAAGCCAGGCACACGTGGGCGTTGAATGGCCCTTCCCTGGCTGGGGAATAAATAGAAGGAAAGTGGAGTGGTGGTCGTAGGAGACAACAGTTCGTATTTCTGAAAGATTTTGCTCATTGTGTTTTGTGCATCAAAGACAGCCTGCCAGAACTTAATTTGCAGCCTTTCAAATGGGTGTTTACTGCTTTGCAATTATCACAAGGAACTGATAAGGTCTGTACTGCAGTTAACGCCCTGAAGGACCCTTGCCTGGACTTTTCAGTGGTGAATGCAATTAATTCACAAAAGGAAAATTAAGAAGGGTTTTTCGTGACGAGTCTGTTTCTTGCTTCTGCTAAGGCTGGGGGTCAGAACAGGAACTAGGTATGGCTAGTCTAACATAGAGAAGGACCAGGGATGACACAATAGCAATTTTCCAGTTCAGATAATCCTTAACTTTTGACCACAGTCCAGCCCAAAATTTTGGTTGCTAAGTGAGACAGCTGTTCGGTGAGTTTTGCCCCAACCTACAACCATTCTTGCCACAGTTGTAAAGTGAATCACTGCAGCTGCTAAGTTAGTAAGAGCGAATCTGTCCTCCCCATTGACTTTGCTCATCTCAAGGTTACAAAAAAAAGTGACCACATGACCCAAAACACTGGAACCGTCACAAAAAAAAAGGGGGAGTGGTGGTCGTAGGAGACAACAGTTCGTATTTCTGAAAGATTTTGCTCATTGTGTTTTGTGCATCAAAGACAGCCTGCCAGAACTTAATTTGCAGCCTTTCAAATGGGTGCTTACTGCTTTGCGATTATCACAAGGAACTGATAAGGTCTGTACTGTAGTTAACTCCTTGGAGGACCCTTGCCTGGACTTTTCAGTGGGTGAATGCAATTAATTCACAAAAGGAAAAATTAAGAAGGGTTTTTCGTGACAAGGAGACTGTTTCTTGCTTCTGCTACGGCTGGGTCAGAACAGGAACTAGGTATGTCTAGTCTAACTCCGTTGACTTTGCTCATCTCAAGGTTACTAAAAAAGTGACCACATGACCCAAAACACTGGAACCATCACAAATACAAGTCAGTTGACAAGCATCTGAATTTTGATCACATGACCATGGGGAGGCTGCAGTGACTGTAAGTGTGAAAAATGGTTATGAGTCACTTTTTTTCAGTCCACTTGTAACTTTGAATAGTCACTAAATGAACTGTTGTAAGTCAAGGACTACCTGTATGTGAGGGGCCGTCATCGAAAAGAGGAGGTCAACTTATTCTCCAAAGCAGGCCTGAAAGCAGGGCAAGAAGCAATGGATGGAAATTAATCAAGGACAGATGCAACCTGGAGAAATTTCCTGACGGTTAGAACAATTAATCAGCGGAACGACTTGCCACCAGAAGTTGTGAATGCCCCAACACTGGAAGTCTTTAAGAAGATGTTGGATAGCCATTTGTCTGAAATGTTGTAGAGTTTCCTGCCTGAGCAGGGGGCTGTACAAGAAGACCTCCAAGGTCTCTTCCAACCCTACTATTCTATGCTCTATGCAATTTTACCCTGCATCAGAGATAATTATTCATTTATTTCATCACATTTACATCGTCGTTCAGCACAAATAACATGATCTGAGTGGTGTAAATATAAAAACAACCAATATCTAATACAGTCGTTTTATCATAAAATGTTCTAATCTCCGCTTTTTTTTCTTAGAGATAGGTGATATTATAATACTTTAAAGACTTATTGTTATTTGATAGATAATGATGAATTCAAGGAAATAAGGATTGTTGCAAATGAAAGAATATTAATGGTAATTTGAACAAATAATGCTCAACGACAGTGAAATATTTAGCTATGTTTAATGGAAAACCAGTAATGTTATTCTTAATTTTAAGAACTGATGCACAAAAACTTGTAACCAAACAACATGCTTGATGAAATGGAGGAAAGTTGTTTTTTATTTCTTGCTTTTGTCTTGTATGTGTTGTTTTTTTTTTTTTTTTAAAGAAAAAGATTACACACACACACACACACACACACACACACACACACACACACACATTAGATTTTACAACCCCCAGTATGCCCAAATATGGGAGGAAGATCACTACTTCCATTCTCTGTCCTTCAGCTCGTCACAAGAGACCATCGAGGCAGAAACCCAATATTTTTACTGTTGCCTTTTTTGTTACATTTGTTGTATTTGTGCTGATAAATAAATAAAGGGAGACTAATATAGATCTATTTCAAGCTATTTAGCTCTCATCAGCTAGCCATCTGCCTGGATGGTCTCTTGTGACGAGCCGAAGAACAGGGAATGGAAGTAGTGATCTTCCTCCCATATTTGGGCATACCGGGGGTTGTAAAATCTAATAGATACCTTTCACCCTGGCTTGGCTGATAACAGATTAGAGCCTGTGGCCTAATGGCTAAGATGTCTGCCTAATATGTAATATAGCCCAGGTTCAAATCCCAGTAAGGGTATGGCTAGCTGAGGAGAGCTAAATAGCTTGAAATAGATCTATACTAGTCTCCCTTTATTTATTTATCAGCACAAATACAATATACATACATACATACATACATACATACATACATACATACATACATACATGTGTGTGTGTGTGTGTGTGTGTGTGTGTTTTATTTGTGCTGATAAATAAATAAAGGGAGACTAGTATAGATCTATTTCAAGCTATTTAGCTCTCATCAGCTAGCCATACCCTTACTGGGATTTGAACCTGTGCTGTATTGCATCTTAGGCAAACGTCTTAGCCATTAGGCCACAGGTCTCCTCCTTATCAGCTGAATATATATATATATATATATATATATACACATATATACACACACCAATATTACCCTGTTTCCCTGAAAATAAGACCTCCCCAAATAATAAACCCAATCAGGCTTTTAAGTGCATGCACTAAAATAAGCCCTCCCCTAAAAATAAGCTCTCCCTGAAAATATTGCAACACAGCAGCAGCCATGAGGTGACCATACTCAACGCCTCCTGCACCTCAAAAATAATAAGACCTCCCCGAAAATAAGGCCAAGGGCTTATTTTGGGGGTCGAAAGAAAATCAGACCCTGTCTTATTTTCAGGGAAACACGTGACTTGCACTTTAATACACTTTATTTATCTTACTTTAAGATTTGCAGAAGGTTTTTGCCATCATAAACATACTCTTGAAATTATCCACTATCATGTCTGATATTTCCAAATTTGTTGGAGTTGTGTTATATTTTTTTTAAAAAAAATATTGAACATTACTTATTGATCTACATAAAAATCTTATTTTCAATTCTCAGGGCCCTTTAGATTATGCAAAATAGGAAGGGCAATTTTGCAAACCGAAGTGAGGGGGGAGGAAAAAAAAATACTCATCACTTTATGCGTTAGAAATAATTGTTTCAGATTTTATTATGGAAAAGGACACTTGAGTGTGAAGTTTGTATAATAGGTTATGCATAATGAATAGAATAATATTTTAGGGGAAATATGTTATGGCAGGCGAGCAAGAAAGATGTTTCCCAGTTGTACATAAATGCAATTTACAGCCTGAGAAATACATTTTTAAAGCTTGTACCAAGAAATAATTTTTTAAAAAATATATATATAAAACAAAATCAAAGCGCGAATGTATTTTCCATTGCAGCTTTTGGGAAGATAGCAGGGTAGAATGGTGGCTCAGGTTGCGGATGGTAGACATGGCCAAGAATCATACGTGTTCAGAGAGTGAATGAAATGGCATGCAAGGTAGTCCTCAGTTTACAACTAGTTCATTTAGTGACCAAGTGAAGTTGCAATGGCAGTGACCTATGACCGTTGTTCACACAGCCATTGGGGCATCCCCATGGCCACATGACCAAAATCCGGATGTTTGGCAACTGACTCATGTTTATGACGGTTGCAGTGTCCCAGGGTCATGTGATCCTCTTTTGTAAGCTTCTGACAAGTAAAGTCAATGGAGAAGCCAGATTCATTTAACAACCATGTTATTATCTTAACAACTGGAATGGCACGGACCGGAACGGCACAGAATGGAACAGAACAGAACAGAATAGGGTAGAATAGAAAACAGAATAACAGGAAAGATTGGTGTGGAGTGGAACGGAAGGGAATGGAACAGAAGAGAGAATGGAATGGAATTTGGAATGTGGAATATGGAGTGGAATGGAATGGATAGGATAGGATAGGATAGGATAGGATAGGATACGATACGATACGATACGATACGATACGATACGATACGATAGAATAGAATAGAATAGAATAGAATAGAATAAGAAATAGGAGTAGAGTGGAGTGGAGTGGGGTGGAACAGAATGGAACAGAATAGAATAGAAATGAAATAGGAATAGGAATAGAATTAGAATTAGATTTAAAATTAGAATTAGAATAGAATATAATAGAATAAGGAATGGAATGGAATGGATAGAATAGAATAGAATAAGGAATAGAATAGAATAGAATAGAATAAGAAAGGAATGGAATAGAATAGAATAAGAAATAGGAGTAGAGTAGAGTGGAGTAGGGTGGAACAGAATAGAATAGAAATGAAATAGGAATAGAATTAGAATTAGAATTAGAATTAGAATAAGGAATGGAATGGAATGGAATGGATAGAATAGAATAGAATAGAATAGAATAGAATAGAATAGAATAGAAACTTTATTGTCACTTTAAATGTAAACTATTTAGCATACTTTAAACTGATATTCCATTGCACTCAGCTCTCAAAAGATAAACCATTACACATGTAACCACACACGCACACATATATGACACAAAGAAACATGTCAACAAGGAATATTACGTGTGTTCTCAATCTTTAATCATTTACAAAAATAATAAAGGTGTGATAAAATTAAATAAATAGTAGCTCACTGTGCACTTCTAATCTTAATTTTTTTGACAACCCAAAACTGAGGAATTGCTTATTTATATCAGTTATCCGTTTTGCCCCCCAACTCTCTCTCTCTTACACACACACACACAAACCTGATATACATTTTATTGCAAGTTTTTCCCAAAATATGTGCAGTCACGTTGTTTGCTGGTGTGACGGTCTTTTAGCAATGGGGGTGTCTGTGTATCAATTTTTAATTCCAAGGAAACGGCGCGAGGAAAAGAATCTCCTGTTTACAGGTAGCTTTGATTTCCTGTCATTTATGTTTTATGAATGAGTCTCCCAATGCCATCCCTCATAACCGGCAAGCTGAGGGAAATTGTTGAGTCATTATAAAATGAAGGGATGCTGGAAAAAAAATGGAGCCAAAAGGAGATTTTCTATTGAATCAAAATTTCAGTTTTTAATTCCCACTATTCCCACTCTTTTTTCAATGTTGGGTAGCAATTATTATTTTATTATTTTTTATTTTGCTTGGCTTGGCTATTTTACTTATTTTATTTTTATTATTTTATTTTATTTCTTACTTTTGTTATTTTATTTTTTATTCTATTGTATTTTTATTGCTTTATTGTAGTCATTGTATTTTACTTTATACTTTATTGCATTTTTATTTATTTTACTGCATTTCTTATTTCATTATTTTTTCACACTTAGAAACCGCCAATTTCCCTCACAACAGGGAGCTTTCAAACTTTCATTTTGTCTTGCTTTAGCATTATTATCTTTTCCTGCTAACCAGAGTCAGCCCCTTGCCCCCAACAATTAGGGTCCTCATTTTACTGACCTCGGAAGGACGGAAGGCTGAGTCAGTCTTGAGCCTGATGAGATTCAAACTGCCAAATTGCAGGCAGCCGGCAGTCAGCAGAAGTAGCCTGCAGTACCTCATCCTAACCACTGTGCCACCTTGGCTCTAAATGAACTGCCGTAAATTGAGGACAACATTTGTTTCTATAGTAAGAAATAGAAGGTAATGTGTGTAAATTAAAGGGAAAAGAAATGGCTCTGCGTTTTGTGTGTTTGTTTACTGATGTGGTTCAGTTTGCTTCGGGCAGAAATACTCTTAATTGAAAGAAAATAATTGCGTATCCACTGTGGCTCGGACAAATTCAATTTCCACAGGATTATTCTCAAAGCAAATGAGCTTTTCAGCCACAGCCAGGTTACTTTGGTGTAATAAGGACCCTGAATAATGCCACATATCTTCCTTATCAAGGTAGGGAAAAAGTTGACATCTAAGTATTGTGGCCTGCCAGTGGCCAGCAGAGCTGGCAGTAGATTCGGGCAGTGAGGAGGTTGGGAAGGAACCTCGGCCAGTCCTGGTCGCTGGGGAAGGCTCTGATGAGGGCTCTGTGTCGGAGGCAGAGAGGGGACCAGAGCCGTATGCCAGTTATCAGCTGCCTTCGGAGGCAGACATCAGTGAGGCAGAAGAACAGCTGGAGCCTGTTCCCAGTGTGCGCATGCACAGAGTTGCCAGACGAAGGGAACAGCTAAAGAACAGGGGTGGACTTGGGAGTAAGGCCGCATGTGGATGTTGAATGGCCCCTCCCAGAGGAGATAAAAGAGGAGCAAAAGGGGAGTGAAGTTTGCAGGAGACCATTAGTTCGCTTCATTAGTTCGTAACTCTCAGTGGTGGGTTTCAAAAACTACTTTGTGGGTGTGGCCTCCTTTGTGGGAGTGGCTTACCACCCATGTGACTGGATGGGAGTGGCTTGCTGCCCATGTGACCAGATGGGAGTGGCTTGCCGCCCATGTGACCGGATATGAAATTAGGAATTAGTACTTAGGTCGGTCCAAGTAGCTATTCAGAAGTTAGTGGTTAGAAGCAATCGTAAAGCAAGATATGGAATTAAAACCAGAAATATTTTGTTGGCTATTTGAAAGGGAGTATAATATATATTTAATTTTACACATGTTAACAGCTGCTGGAATTGTGTTTGCACAACAGTGGAAAAACAGAGATATGTAAATGAATAAATATTACAATGTGCAGGAATGAATAAATTGACAATTAAAATCAAGAAGGCTTTGAATACTTTTTCACGTGGGATTTGTTTTAGCAATTGCTAACTAATGGAAACAGAAATTAGAAATCCAAAAGTATGAAAGAAAACACCAATTATGTAAGGAAAGGTCCCTAAAATATATAAGGAAATATTACTAGATCATTATTAATGCGTAGATAACTGTGGGACATTACACACCCACCAGTGGTGGGTTTCAAAAATTTTTGGAAGCTCTTCTGTAGGTGTGGCCTGCTTTCCGGGTCCTCTGGTGGAACCTCTTCTAACCAGTTCGGTAGATTTGACGAACTGGTTCTACCGAATAGGTGTGAGCTGGTAGGAACCCACCTCTGGTGACTCTCCAAGATTCCTGGCCAGCTTTTGCAGAGATCGGCCGGGCAGCTCTCCAAGCCAGAGAAGGTTTGTGACTTTAAATCCTCCCTTGAAAGACTTTGTCGGATGTGAATGAGCAGAATCACAGCCAATTAATAAAAGGGATTTTTGTCAGGACGAGGAGTTTGCTTCGTGCTCTCGGGAAGCCTCAGTCAGAACACTAAGCTTGTGAAACAGGAAAGAAATCTTCCCACTTTTAATGCAGTCCCTTTCCAACATTTATTTACCAGTTGGAAGGAAAGTTTCTTCTGGGGTTCGTTGTTTTGACAAAGTCCAGGATGTAGTTCTAGAGTCAAGCAAATTACACCTAAATGGTCAAATGTTGAGGAAAGAATTGCTCTAATTCTTTTTATGCGTACCTTTGAAACAGTCTAAACGAATGCAAAAATGGAAGAATTAAGGGATTCAAAAATGCCTACCCTCAGTATAATAGAAATAATGTTGCCCATTCTTTTCTTAAAAATTTTCCCTCCGTGGGAATGCATCCAAAGACGTACGTGGGCAGTCAATGTTTAATTTCACAGAAATTTCAACTTGACAACCTGCCAATTTGCAAATGTCTCCGCAGGTGTAGCCATACCTGGCCAAAATTTCCTGGCTTCGGAATCTGTATTTCTCATACTTGGCGTCCTTAAGGCATGTAGATTTCGGTTCCTGACTGGTCTGGGAATTGAAGCCCATATGTCTTAAAGTTACCAAGTTTGAGAAACATTGATTCAGAGCATCCTTTTGGGATTCGGCTAGGAGAACCGTGGCAAATTGAGAGTTTTGCAAACTCAAACAAGAGTTTGCGTGTACACATTATATTTTCCATTTTCCAAGAGCCAAGGTGGCGCAGTGGTTAAATGCAGCACTGCAGGCTACTGCTAGATCAGCAGGTCAGCGGTTCAGATCTCACTGGCTCAGGGTTGACTCAGCCTTCCATCCTTCCGAGGTGGGTAAAATGAGGACCCAGATTGTTGGGGGCAATATGCTGACTCTCTGTAAACCGCTTAGAGAGGCCTGAAAGGCCTATGAAGCGGTATATAAGTCTACTGCTATTGCTATTATTTGCCGTGGATGCTGGACAGAATGTTTTGGCTGTTATGGAGAAGTTTTGAATGGCTGATGAGCCAAATCGGTGGAGTGGTGAAGGAATCATCACTAGAAACTGGGTGGCTGTGAGTTCTAGTCCTGTCTTAGGCACAATGCCAGCAGGGTGACCTTGAGCCAGTTGCTGTTTCTCAGCCCTAAGAGTGAGACAATGGCAAACCAATCCTGGGGGAAAAAAACTTGTCAAGAAAAGTCCAGAGATTCATTCGGGCAGAGAATTGGATACAATTGAATGGAAGAAAGAACAATAAATATAGTGGTACCTTAGAATTGGAACTCAACCACGTCTGGGATGCCACAAATAGATTGTCCCACTCCTGGCCCAATATTTACTTCCAAGTTTTGGGCAAAATCGTAGCCATTGCGAGCCGTTATTGGTTTGCTTAGCAACTGCTCCCAAAAGGATGATAAAATCAGGTCTGTCATGTGACCGACCTGCTTTACAACGGTCATGAGTTATGGCCATGTTGGGTGGGCTCCATAACTCAAGGACTACCTATATTGCTATGAGAATTAGTTTGAGAAACTGGAAAAGTAGTATTATTCCCTATATTCCAACAAATCTATGAGATGTATAATTTTTTTTTAAAGGAAATTTTATCTCCTAATCAAAAGATGAGACAATAGATTTCTCTCTGGCGCAGATTTCATGACATTTTATAACAATAGGGAATTATCGTTGACTTTCTTAATCTAGAAATGTTTCAATGTTTAAGGTTTGATAGATATGTATTATGTAAAGATAATTTTATTTCCGCTCAGTGTGTTCTTTTTCTTTCTTTCTTTCTTTCTTTCTTTCTTTCTTTCTTTCTTTCTTTCTTTCTTTCTTCTTTCTTTCTTTCTTTCTTTCTTTCTTTCTTTCTTTCATCCCTATCTATCTACCATGTCTGTCTATCTACATCTCTCTCTTTCTATCATCCTTATCTACCCTGTCTGATCTTTTCTTTCTTTCCTTCTTTCATCCCTATCTAATATGTCTGTCTATCTACATCTCTCTTACCTTTCTTTCTTTCTTTCTTTCTTTCTTTCTTTCTTTCTTTCTTCTTTCTTTCTTTCTTTCTTTCTTTCTTCTTTCTTTCTTTACCTTTCTTTTTATTTCATTTTATCATTCTTTCCTTCCTTCCTTCCTCCCTCCCTCCCTCTCTCTCTCTCTCTTTCTTTCCTTTCTTCCTTCTTTATTTTCTTTCTTTCTCTTTGTTTATTTCATTACTGATTTCACTTGTTCACTTCTTGGCTTTCCTTGCCGCAGTTGTCAACTGAATCCCTGCAGTTAAGTTAGTAATGGGGTTCAAAGTGTCAACACTGACTTGAAGGCACATAAACAATTAGTGTGTGTATAATTGTTAAATGTCAGTATATTAGCAGCCGTGGCAACACAAGTTGATTAAAATTGTCCTGCGCATGCACAGAGCTGAAAAACAAGATGGCAGAGCCTATGGCACCACTCGGAGAACCGGTTCCGGGGCGTGGCAAGCGGTTCCACCACAAAACTGCGTTTGACTAAATGTCGCTCGACGAAACCGCGTAGCTGACGTCATCACAGCGCGACAACAGCGCGGAGAAAAAAGCACGCTGTAAAAGCTAAACCTAAAATTAACCCCTAAACCTAATCCTAAACCTAACCCTAAACCTAGCAATAATAGCAATAGCAGTAGACTTATATACCGCTTCATAGGCCTTTCAGGCCTCTCTAAGTGGTTTACAGAGAGTCAGCATATTGCCCCCAACAATCTGGGTCCTCATTTTACCCACCTCGGAAGGATGGAAGGCTGAGTCAACCCTGAGCCGGTGAGATTTGAACCGCTGACCTGCTGATCTAGCAGTAGCCTGCAGTGCTGCTTTTAACCACTGCGCCACCTTGGCTCTTAACCCTTAACCTAACGCTAAACCTAATCCTAACCCTAAACCTAACCCTAAACCTAACCCTAAACCTAACCCTAACCCTTAACTTAGCCCTAAAGCTAACCCTTACCTTAACTTGAATTGGCTTGCTTTCAAAGCGCTATTTAAAGCGCCCTTCTTTCTCCGCGCTCCCTGTTGTCGCCCTGCTGATGACATCAGCGACGCGGTTTAATCGGGCGCGCTTTAGTCGAGCGCGGTTTTGTCGTGCCACGGTGGCAGGCTTGGGTCACTGACAGTTCCAGGGACCCAGGCCTCCAAACCACTACCAGTTTGGCTGAACCAGTCCAAACTAGTAGGAACCAACTACTGTTGTGAGTCAAGGACTATCTGTGGTTGTTTATTTATTTATGTTTATATTTCTAAATTGTACATTTCCCTCAAAGAAGGGCTCTGGGCAGTGTGCACTGCAATATAGCATATAAAACAGTGTATATAAAAATGAACATTAAAATATTAAAATAAATTTAAGATTAACATTTTAACGCTATAAAAATATAAAAAATTCATAGAGACTATGTATTTTTTCCTTATGTTTATATCTTTTTTCCCTATTAAGTGTAGTTGTCTTCCTTTTTACTCTGCATATTACTTACTTTTCTAAATTGTGGATATTTTTGTGCGTTATGCAGGGCAGTTTTGGTATGGTAAACCTGTGCCTAAATATCATTTAATAATAATAATAATATATAAGGAAATAAATTGCTCCATAGAAGTGTTTCTAACTTAACATCTGCAGTGATTCTTTTAATAAATGTGGCAAGAAGGTTGTAAAATGGGCCAAAAACTAACTTAACATCTTAAAAAGATAAAAGGTTCCCCTCGCACATATGTGCTACTTGTCCCCGACTCTAGGGGGCGATGCTCATCTCCGTTTCAAAGCTGAAGAGCCAGCGCTGTCCGAAGACATCTCCGTGGTCATGTGGCTGGCATGGCTAAACACCAAAGGCTCACGGAACGCTGTTCCCTTCCCACCAAAGGTGATCCTTATTTTTCTACTAGCATTTTTTATGTGCTTTCGAACTGCTAGGTTGGCAGAAGCTGGGACAAGTCACGGGAGCTCACTCCGTTACGTGGCGCTAGGGATTGGAACCGCTGAACTGCCGACATTTCTGATTGACAAGCTCAGCGTCTTAGCCACTGAGCCACCATGTCCCTTCCACTTAACACCTTCAGAAAGTCCAAATGGAAACTGCCATGTTTATTTAGGGTTCAAATCCAGGAATGGAACATCTTCACGACTGGAATTTGTACGATGGGGGGGCAGGCATCCCCTGGACAATCCATTACTCAATAATTCATAGACTTAAGTGATTCTTCCGTAATGTGCAGCCTGAATCTATATTGCAACTTAAAGCTATTAGCTTTCGGATAGCGTTATTGACACAGTTTTAAAAATTAAACTCTAATGAAAGCCCCAAAAGCAAAGCTTAAAACATTTGGGGAATATGTGTCATAATAAGAAGTCGGGATAATTAATTATTTGGATAATAGTTTCCTACATGGTAAAACTCACAATTCCTAACTGGAGGGTATCCAAGTTATCTGATTGCTTTTCTCTTGAGGTAAACAGTGTTGGAAGGGAAGAGCAAGGAGAAAAAGTAGGAAAGAAACAAAGAACAGAATTTGAATATTACCATATTTTGGGGAGTATAAGATCCACTCCCCTCCAAAACAAAGGGTGAAAATTTGGGTGCATCTTATACACCAAATGTAGCCCCATCACCTTCTCACCTTTGCCTTTCAGCAATTTGCCTCCTTGCAGCAAACAGCAAACAGCCAGTTTCTGCTTCAGCACAGCCTGATTAGCAAAAGCAGCTGATTATCGATTGGATCAGCCTGCCAACCATCAGCTGTTTCAGGCTGCAGGGATTGCTATTTCCTATTGCCGCCTCCGTGCGCCCCATTTTCAGCCTCCGTGCCCCCACATTTTCCACCCATTCTGGTTCCCGTTCCCCGGGCAGAATGGATTCTTCTTCTTCTCCTTCTCCTTCTCCTTCTCCTTCTCCTTCTCCTTCTCCTTCTCCTTCTCCTTCTCCTTCTCCTTCTCCTTCTCCTTCTCCTTCTCCTTCTTCTCCTCCTCCTCCTCCTCCTCCTCCTCCTTCTTCTTCTTCTTCTATTTCTTCTTCTTCTCCTTCTCCTTCTCCTTCTCCTACTCCTTCCTCTTCCTCTTCCTCTTCCTCTTCCTCTTCCTCTTCCTCTTCCTCTTCTCCTCCTCCTTCTCCTCCTCCTCCTCCTCCTCCTCTCCTCCTCCCCCTCCTCCTCTCCTCCTCCTGCTCTCCTCCTCTTTCTCCTCCTCCTCTTAACTTAAGGCATGTTTAGAATGCGTATTCTTTTCCCGCAGGAGTTTGGGCCAATCCTTTTTTTTTTTTAAGATTTCTTTAGGCCGGAAAGCGACATAAAATCTGGCGAGGTGACACTTCCCTCTCACAAAACGTTAAACAGTGTCCCCGATGGCCCGAGACATTATTTGCCGTCCGTGTTCCTGCCAAAACGAGCTCGTCAAAATAGTTTAATGTTAGATCCAATGAAAGCCAGAGAAATGCGATTTTATTTTCCTTTCCCCCACCCCCACCGCCTACCGAAGTTGCAAGTCTGCACATTCTAATAAAGAGTGTATCATCGCAAATTACATTCGGCTAAGCCATTACAAGGCATTCTTTCGGCGGCGATATTGCGCTGGGAGAAACAACTGGGATTTCTATAACCTCCCTTTTGCCCTCTGCATCTCAGCCACTCTTTCCCCAACGTTAGCAGCCCTGGTTTTCATTATATGCAAATGGACACGCTAATTATGCTAATTAAGTGTGCCAAATTAGCATACGCAATTATTTCTAGCATCAGCTTCATCCCATTCATTTCCTATCAACAAGCAGAGGCAATGGAGACGGGCTGGGTTTCCCCCCCCCCCTCTGCCTAAAGAGCTCACCTAATTATGAGCAGGATGAGAGATGCCGAGTGCCAGCATGTCTCCCCCAGGTTCATTGCATTTTGAATGCCATCTTTTTAATCCTGGCAAAAGACCAGGTAAAGGACTATGTTGCTTTTTTGGGATGGGTACTTCCCTCTCCCGTGCCTGGATTTGGATTTTAGATGGGATGGGATGGGGTGGGATGGGATGGGATGGGATGGGATGGGATGGGATGGGATGGGATGGAAGGGAAGGGAAGGGAGGAGAGGAGAGGAGAAGAGGAGGAATGGAATGGACTGGAACAGAAAGGAAAGAAAAGGAATGGAATGGAATAGAATAAGAAATAGGAGTAGAGTAGAGTAGAGCAGAGCAGAGCAGAGCAGAGCAGAACAGAACAGAACAGAACAGAACAGAACAGAATAGAATAGAATAACAGATCTATAGAAGTGGAATGGAGTGGAGTAGAGTAGAATAACAGGGCTATAGAAGTGGAGTGGAGTGGAGTGGAGTGGAATAGAATAGAACAGAACAGAACAGAACAGAACAGAACAGAACAGAATAGAATAGAATAGAATAGAATAGAATAGAATAACAGGGCTATAGAAGTGGAGTGGAGTAGAGTAGAATAACAGGGCTATAGAAGTGGAGTGGAGTGGAGTGGAGTGGAGTAGAATAGAATAGAATAGAATAGAATAGAATAGAATAACAGGGCTATAGAAGTGGAGTGGAGTAGAGTAGAATAACAGGGCTATAGAAGTGGAGTGGAGTGGAGTGGAGTGGAGTGGAGTAGAGTAGAGTAGAGTAGAGTAGAGTAGAATAGAATAGAATAGAATAGAATAGAATAGAATAGAATAGAATAGAATAGAATAGAATAGAATAGAATAGAATAGAATAACAGGGCTATAGAAGTGGAGTGGAGTAGAGTAGAATAACAGGGCTATAGAAGTGGAGTGGAGTGGAGTGGAGTAGAGTAGAGTAGAGTAGAGTAGAGTAGAGTAGAATAGAATAGAATAGAATAGAATAGAATAGAATAGAATAGAATAGAATAAGAAAGGAATGGAATAGAATAGAATAGATAAGAAATAGGAGTTGAGTAGAGTGGAGTGGAACAGAATGGAACAGAATAGAATAGAAATGAAATAGGATTAGAATTAGAATTAGAATTAGAATTAGAATTAGAATTAGAATTAGAATTAGAATTAGAATTAGAATTAGAATTAGAATTAGAATTAGAATTAGAATTAGAATTAGAATAGAAGCTGGAAGGGACCTTGGAGATCTTCTAGTACAGCCCCCTGCTCAAGTAGGAGACTCTACACCATTTCATACAAGTGGCTGCCCAGTTTCTTCTTTAAAAAAAAAACCTCCAATGATGACACACCTACGACTCCTTGTGGCAAGCTGTTCCACTGGTTAATTGTCTTCACTGTTAGGAAGTTTCTCCTTAATTCCAGGTTGGCTTCTCTCTTCATTTCCATCCATTGTTTCTTCTCCTGCCTTCTGGTGCTTTAGAGAATAATTTGAACCCCCCCCCGCTTCCTCTTCTTTTTGGCAGCCCCTCAAATACTGGACCATTGCTATCCTATCACCTGTAGGACATCCTGAAGATGCTAAGGACATTCTGGTTGAGCGAGTCATAGAGACAATGCAGAAGAGAGACGTCGTTCCCTTTTGTTGGCTGCCAGCAAGAAGCTGTCAAAAGCAATCTAACCTCCAGGGTCTTTTTTGAATTAGCACCAGCTTGACATTTTCTGCTGAATTAGTGAGCAGAACAGAGATGTCACGCTGACCACAACAGGAGATGACTTGCAGTAGATTTTTTTTTTCTCTCTCTCTCTCTGGATTGCATCTTTATTAGAGAGGGAAAGCACATCTCCCTTGTTCGAACTGGTGTCCAACTTGTTTTTAATTTGGCAGGGACCAAAATCATGCCGGTTGACAGATACGTTTGCTCATATCCTTTTCTCCCTTAATCGCATTTTGCCTTGCTGGGTTTTGACAAGAGCCGTGTACGATTCGGAGGTAAAGGGCTGAGAAGACAAGACACCGGTGTCATCCCCACTTCATTGTTCCCTCTTCGCTTGCTAGGTAATAAGCTAAAATTATTAAGTTGCGATTTAGATTGACTGACAAAAGACCTCCTCGAATTTGGCAGCTCCCTCCAAATCTTCCCTAGGCCTATTTTGCTCAACGAGCTACTTATTAAAACAAGAACGTGGTAAAATGGCTCTTCTTAATAACTCAGTTTCAGTCACTAAAAGTGTCAGGGGAATGATGCTACAATGATATAAGGCAGGGAATGAGCCAGTAAGGTTTTTTTGGCTGATACGACTTTAAGAGGCTGTATATATATAAGAGAGGCCCTGTGAGGGTGTCCCTCTCTCCATGTGTGCTTCCGTACAATAGTTGATGATTGATTGCCTGACTTTGCCTAGTATGTGTATGTATATATTCCTTGTAGATAAACCAACCGTTTGAAAGACAAACCTCTGTTTACTGTATTTTGCTCCTGGGTTGTCTCAAAATAGTCACACTGTGCGCACTCTGACAGAAACTTATGAGAAGGGAGACTTAAACAGATTGTGATGATAGACTTTCAATGTCGGGTATTTTTTTTAAGCATTCACCACTCAACTGATTTATTATCTCTTACCTTGAGCTGTGGAGTCATACAATCTGTTTTTGAATTTCATATTTTATTTTTATTTTTTTCAAAAAGAATTACAGGTGGTCCTTGACTTACAGGGAAGTTATAACTGCATTGAAAAAAGTGATTTATGGGACACACATATGACCACTGCAGCATCCCTGTGTGGTGACATGATCAAAATTGAGACACTTGGCAATTGGCTCATATTTATGACGGTTGGCATGTCCTGGGGTCCTGTGATCCCCTTTTGCGACCCTCTAACAAGCAAAGTCCATGGGGAAGCCAGATTCACTTAACCACCCTGTTATTAACTGAACAACTGCAGTGATTCACTTAACAACTGAGGCAAGAAAGATCGTAAAATGGGGCCAAAACTCACTTAATGACTGTCTTGTTTAGTAACAGAAATTTGGGGCTCAATTATGGTTGTGAGTCAAGGACGACCTGTGATTGTTTACTTATTTATGTTTATATTTCTAAACTGTAAATTCTCCCTCAAGGAGGGACTCTGGGCAGTGTACATTGCAATATAGCATATAAAACAGTATATTTAAAAACTAGTAGCTGGATACCTGTACTTCGTGACAAAACTATGTGATCAGGCTCTGCAGGAGAAATTCAGTTCACAATCCGTTGGCTCAGTGGTGGTTGGTGATTGAAAAAGGGAATATCGCTTCCGCCGCCTTGAGTACGGAAGCCGTTCCGTAGATGGAAGGCGTAGACATTTTGGTGAGGTACCGACATTTAGTACTGTAAGGAGCCCCAGACCGTTCCTGAGTGAAGGAGTGGAACGTCTGCCAATTTGAACTGAGGTAACGGAATGTGAGGAAACTGGCAGTCGGAACAGAGTTCTTTTCAGGTGGGGAGGGGGAGTAGAACTCCTTAGCATCAGGGCGTGTTAATTACCACATAAGAAATACTAATGATCTGATGGTCATTTCGAAAAATCCTTTCTTAGCGAGCACCTAGAAGCCGAGAGGAACATACGTGACAAATGTGTACTTAGCTTTTATATATATAGAGATTAACATTAAAATATAAAAATTAATTTAGGATTAAAATTTTAAAGTTATTTATTAAGTATATTTATATGCCACCCAATCCCGAAGGACTATATAAGTTATAAAAGTTATAAAAAATATAAAAATTTCAGAGAGACTATATATTTTTCCTCATGTTTATATCTTCTTCCCTATAAAGTTTAGTTGTCTTCCTTTTTACTATGCATATCAGTTACTTTTTTAGATTGTGGATATTTTTGTGTGTTATGCAGGGTAGGTATGGTAAAGCTGTGCCTATCTATCTATCTATCTATCTATCTGTCTGTCTGTCTGTCTGTCTGTCTGTCTGTCTGTCTATCTATCTATCTATCTATCTATCTATCTATCTATCTATCTATCTATCAGCTATATCTATCTATCTATCTATCTATTTATCATCTATATCTATCTATATCTATCTATCTATCTATCTATCTATCTATCTATCTATCTATCTATCTATCTATATCATCTATATCTATCTATATCTATATCTATCTATCATCCATCATCCATCATCCATCATCCATCATCCATCATCCATCATCCATCATCCATCATCCATCATCCATCATCCATCATCCATCATCCATCATCCATCATCCATCATCCATCATCCATCATCCATCATCCATCATCCATCATCCATCATCCATCATCCATCATCCATCATCCATCCATCCATCCATCCATCCATCCATCCATCCATCCATCCATCTATCTATCTATCTATCTATCTATCTATCATCTATCTATCATCTATATCTATCTATCTATCTATCATCTATATCTATCAATCTATCAATCTATCTATTTATCATCTATATCTATATCTATCTATCTATCTATCTATCTATCTATCTATCTATCTATCTCTATCATCTATATCTATCTATCTATATCTATATCTATCTATCATCCATCATCCATCATCCATCATCCATCATCCATCATCCATCATCCATCATCTATCTATCTATCATCTATCTATCTATCTATCATCTATCTATCTATCTATCTATCTATCTATCTATCTATCTATCCTCTATATCTTTATATGTCTCATCTATCTATCATCTATCTATCTATCTATCTATCATCTATCTATCTATCTATCTATCTATCTATCTATCTATCTATCTATCTATCTCTACATCTACATCTACATCTATATATATATATATTGCTCCAAGTGTTACTAACTTAACATCTGCAGTGATTCTTTTAACAAACGTGGCAAGAAGGTTGTAAAATTCACCAAAATTCACTTAACATCTGTCTCACTTAGCAACAGAAATTTTGTTATCCGTTGGGGTTATAAATTGAGGTTTACCCGTGTCTCCCTCCATCCCAGAAGTGTGGGGAAGGTAATAGCAGCAGGACCTTGCCTGTTTTTTGCTTCATCCCACTAAAAAGTACGGTAAACTAAAGTAACAATTGCAATAAAACTAAAAACAGGGTTAAAAGCCGTAGCCAAACGTCTAAAGCCAGCTGTGCAGGATTGAGTGATCTTGCTAAGAAACCCTATTCCCACATCTGGGACAGTTAAGGAGAAAACCTGATGAGTTGAGACAGGATAAAGAGAAATAGAGTGATGAGTTGCCAAGGTTTAAACCTCAGAAGCAACAGAGGAATCAAAGCAGAGAGAGGATTCTAAAAACCTCGGGTGTTCCTGGGGAAATTTGAGACCTGGAATGCAGAGACATCCTAATGAGTGAAGAAGGGAATGGATATGGTTTCTAAGGACAGTGAAATCACATCTCCAACAATATACGGCACCAAGAATAAAAAGCCCGTCGGATTAAAAGCACATCCCCATAACAGGCGCAAAAACATCTGGTTGGAGGGCTGGAGAAGAAAGGTCGCAAGAATTGGCTATGTCTGGTTTAATGCTATGGCAAATCTAAACAGTCTACTAAAAAGCAGAGACATCACCCTGCCAACAAAAGTGCATATATTCAAGGCTACGGTTTTCCCAGTTGCAATGGATGGCTGTGAAAGTTGGACCATAAGGAAGGCTGAGAGCCAAAGAATGGAGGCCTCTGAACTCTGGTGCTGGAGAAGACTCCTGCAAGTCCCTTGGACTGCAAGGACATCCAACCGGTCAGTCCTAGAGGAGATCAACCCTGACTGCTCTTTAGGAGGCCAGATCCTGAAGAAGAAACTCAAATGCTTTGGCCACCTAATGAGAAGGAAGGACTCCCTGGAGAAGAGCCTCATGCTGGGAAAGGTTCCACCACAAAACCGCGCTCGACTAAACCGCGCCCGACTAAACCGCGTCGCTGACGTCATCAACAGGGCGACAACAGCGCAGAGACAGAAGCACGCTGTAAACCCTAAACCTAAAATTAACCCCTAAACCTAAACCTAACCCCCCCCTAAATCTAATCCTAAACCTAACCCTAAACCTAACCCTAAACCTAACCCTTAACCTAACCCTAAACCTAACCCTTAACCTAACCCTAAACCTAACCCTTAACCTAACCCTAAACCTAATCCTAACCCTAAACCTAACCCTTACCTTAAGTTGAATCGGCTTGCTTTCAAAGCGCTATTTAAAGCGCCCTTCTTTCTCCGCGCTGGCTGTTGTCGCCCTGTTGATGACATCAGCGACGCGGTTTAATCGGGCGCGGCTTAGTCGAGCGCGGTTTTGACGGGTCACGGCTGGGAAAGACTGAGGACAAAAGAAGAAGGGGACGACAGAGAATGAGGTGGCTGGATGGAGTCACCAAAGCAGTCGGCATGAGCTTAAATACCTCCAGAGGATGGTAGAGGTCTGGAAGAACATTGTCCATGGGGTCGCGATGGGTCAAACACGACTTCTCAACTAACAACCACAAGTTTAATGAAAGGAAAGACTAGGGATGACACGATAGTAGTGTTCCAATGTTTAAGGGGCTGCCACAAAGAGGATAAGGTCAACTTATTTTCCAAAGCAGCAGAGGGCAGGACAAGAAACAATGGATGGAAACTAACCAAGGAGAGAAGCAACTTGGAATTGAGGAGAAACTTCCTAACAGTGAGAACAATCAAGCAGTGGAATGCCTTGCCTTCAGAAGTTTTGCGTGCTCCACCACTGGAGGTTTTAAAGAAGAGATTGCACAACCATTTGTTTGAAATGGTATAGGGTTTCCTGCCTGAGCATGGGGTTGGACTAGAAGACCTCCAAGGTCCCTTCCAACTCTGTTATTTTATTATATATATTAATACTTATTCATAGTCTATGTTACTTGGTTTCCTAAACCTTCCCACTCTGTTATTTTGTTACTCTGCTTGTGGAAATCTCCTCCGGCAAACAGACTGCCATGAACACCAAACACCTCCTATAAAACTGTAATAAAATAATAACAACTCCAGATTTAACAATTGTCGATAAAGATTTTTTAAAAAGTCTGAATAGTGGAGGTGGAACGACCCGGAGACAGCAGAATAGAAGAAAAAGAACTGGAGAAATTCACAAAATACAAAGTGTTGGTATACATTTTATTGGAAAGTATTTTTATAGCAATAGCAATAGCAGTTAGACTTATATACCGCTTCATAGGGCTTTCAGCCCTCTCTAAGCGGTTTACAGAGTCAGCATATCGCCCCCAACAATCCGGGTCCTCATTTCACCCACCTCGGAAGGATGGAAGGCTGAGTCAACCTTGAGCCGGTGAGATTTGAACCGCTGAACTGCAGATAACAGTCAGCTGAAGTGGCCTGCAGTGCTGCATTTAACCACTGCGCCACCTCGGCTCTAGTTGTTATGCAACAACTATAGTAGCACTCAGCCAGTTTACAAGTTTGGATCTGTGGTATATATTCCACGTTCTTTTGTACCAAGTAGAGTTTCCCGTTGCGGTTAAAACAGTTGAGCAGTAAAGCACATGGTGATTGTCTTCTTTGATCTGTGGTGCTATATGTAAACAGAATGCCTAACACAAGGACCTGAAAGTAGAAGTAGAATGACTGTGGCAAAAGGAAACAGTGATTGTACCAAGAGTGATAGGCCCCTTGGGTGCTATTCCCAAAACAACTGGAGCACCACTTCAGCATTGACAAATTCATCACCAGCCACTTGTCAAAACCAGCTTTACTTCGAACAGCTGACATCCTCTGACAATACCTTTAACGCCATCAAACAAGAACATCTGGCTATTCCTGGTCCTTGGGAAGGACTCAAAAGGTAGATAAAAATGCCAAATCCAGTCGGAACATCTGGCTAACTGTGCAACAAATCATCGGCGGTGGCGTCCTGCAGATGCGAGGAGAGCAGATGGAAAGTATGTCTCCCTCCTCTATGAGAAAGCCAATTACAACAGGCGAGAAGATCCTTCTTCTTAACAGAATAACAGAATTGGAAGGGACCTTCGAGATCTTCTAGTCCAACCCCCTGCTCAGACACGAAACCCTATACCATTTCAGACAAATGGTGGTCTAATCTCTTTTTTTGAAACCTCCAGTGATGGAGCAGCCACAACTTCTGGAGGGGAGTCGTTCCACTGATTAATTGTTCTGACTGTCAGGAAACTTCTCCTTAGCTCTAGGTTGATTCTTTCTTTCTTTTTTATTATCAGACTCTATCCTTCTTTCTATTGTAGAAAGCTAGCATCCACCCTTCTCCTAGGAGAATGAAATATTTTAGGAAATATTAGAAAGGCAGAATATTATATTTCCCTGGATGAGAAAAGGAGAAACGTGTTTTTAAAGACAAAGAGCAGCTCCCTGCTCCCATCAGATACTCAGTGCTCATCAAGAAGGACTCGGCCAGCCTAACTACAAAACAAAAGGCCTCCAGCTCCAGGGTGATGGGATTAAGACATGACCCTCCTGGACATAATAGGATTATCTAGCAGCAGAGCTCACCACATGGCACAACCAATCCCCCTACATTACATCAGCCCAAGGTTCAACCAAACTTGACTTCAAGACAAACATAGCCCCACGGGATTCTGGCAGCAACCAATAGAAGACATGCTCTTGGTACAGGAACAGGAAGTTCAAGTTCAAAGCCCAAGAGATGGTATAAATAACCCTCACTCTCCATGTGGTCAGATACATATTTGGTGGTTCTAGGTAAAGGTACACGTTCCCTTCACACATATGTGCTCATCATTCTGACTCTAGGGGGCGGTGCTCATCTCCGTTTCAAAGCCGAAGAGCCAGCGCTGTCCAAAGACATCTCCATGGTCATGTGGTCGGCATGACTAAACACCAAAGGCGCACGGAACGCTGTTCCCTTCCTACCAAAGGTGGTTCCTATTTTTCTACTTGCATTTTTTACGTGCTTTCGAACTGCTAGGTTGGCAGAAGCTGGGACAAGTCACGGGAGTTCACTCCGTTACGCGGCGCTAGGGATTCGATCCGCCAAACTGCCTACCTTTTTGATCGACAAGCTCAACGTCTCACCGTTACACCATATTTCCGATCAGCCTCTATGTTTCCAGTCTCTTTCTCCCCACTTGGAACTGAATTCAGATGGACATTTCTTCTGATGCTATCCTGACATCGACGCACACGTGCAAAGCAGCAAGAAAGATGTTTCTCTGAACAAAGAGAAACGTAAAGCCAGATCACAAGACGTAGCCTTCCCAATCGGCTTTGTTTAGACTGGATTTCAAGTCCTAATCCAGTTCTGAATGCTGTGAGAAAGATTCAGGGTGAAACCCGCTTAAATTGGAATAGGTTGGGAAAATGGAACCGTGAAAATGGTAAGGGAGGCGATCAACTAATTCGGAAAAGATGCTTCGGACCGTGCCAAAAATTTTTTTTGCAAAAGGTATCACCTGTCTGCAACTCTCTTTTCCTGTTTTTTTTTTGTTTGTAAAAAAAGGTGTCTTAGAATAAAATATGTTTTGAATATTATGGCTGACCTGGTGGAAAAGAGGCGGTTTAAATATGTACAGAAGTCCTTTGAGAATTTTCTTGGAAGTTGTGCAGCTGTTCTTTTTCGGTCCTTCAAAGGATAACGTCTCTCGAATCTGGAGCTCTATTTTTACAGGAGGTCCATTAAATCAAATCCCCCCTTTGAAGCTTTCTTCTGCCCCGTGTTATTTAATCCTTTGTCGGCTTAGTCACATTAAAAATTACAACTTTGGAAGCAATTTTGGAGACATGCTGGCGACCACATTTTTTTTTTCTGGAGCGGGCTGTTCTTCTGAACGAGGGTGCGTGTAGTTTTGACCAAGTTAGGGATTGTCAAAGCCGGCACTCCATCTTAGCTATAAAATCCATCCAAGGCCACAGAAAAATCCTGGAAAATAAACAAAGCATTCAAACAGGTTTTCAAGAAGAATGCCAAATCCATAAAGGTTGAACTCTTGAGCGCTGATACAGGTTTCAACTGGCCTGAAATCTCACCTTCCATATCATATCCAGCAATTATCTCCAATGAATTATCTCCAACTCAGTGGTGGGATTCAAAGGGAGTGGGTTTGTGGGGGTGGCATGGATTTGTAGGTGTGGCATGGTGGGCATGGCAGGGGAAGGATGGTGCAAAGTCCCCATTTCCTCCCCACCCCACTAACCTGCTTTCCTGCTCTTGTTCAGGGCAACAAAAGAAGATCAGCTGGGAGGCAGCAGGGGCGTGGCCAGCCTATTTGCCGGTTCTCCAAACTACTCAAAATTTCCACTACCAGTTCTCCAGAACCTGCACCAGTTGCGGCCCTACCTGGACCGGGAGGCACTCCAAATGGTCACTCCTGCCCTTGTCATCTCAAGACTTGACTACTGTAATGCGCTCTACATGGGGCTGCCCCTGAAAAGTGTTCGGAGACTACAACTGGTCCAGAACACAGCCGAGCAAGCAATATTGGGTGTACCGAGATACATCCATGTTACACCCATCCTCCGTGAGCTGCACTGGCTCCCGATCGGTCTCCGAATGCACTTCAAGGTGCTGGTTATCACCTTTAAAGCCCTACATGGCTTAGGACCTGGATATCTACAAGACCGTCTTCTGCCACATACCTCCCAGCGTCCGATAAGATCTCACAGGATGGGCCTTCTCCGGGTGCCGTCGACTAGACAATGTCAGCTGGCGGCTCCTCGGGGGAGGGCCTTCTCTGTAGCTGCCCCGGCCCTATGGAACGATCTACCCCCAGAGATCCGGACCCTCCCCACTCTCGTGGCCTTCCGAAAGTCTATTAAGACCTGGCTTTTCCGGCAGGCCTGGGGCTGTTGACCTCTTGAATGAGGTCCAGCCCCACTAAGGTTGAGTGCATGTTGTGTCTTTTTAACTTGCCTTGTCTTTCTATTTTTTAAATTTTTTAGTATTCTTTTAAATTGTTTTTATGTAAGCCGCCCGGAGTCCTTCGGGATTGGGCGGCATATAAATTTATTAAATATTAAACCTCTCAGAACTGGCTGAAATACCACCTCTGCTCTAACCTTAGAATAAGGAGAAATTTCCTGACAATGAGAACAATGAATCAGTGGAATGGCTTACATCCAGAAGCTGTCGGTGCTCCATCACTGAAGGTTTTCAAGAAGAGACTGGACATTCATTTGCCCATAGTGGTACTCCTGCTTATTCCATGTTTTGTGATTGGCAGTATTAATTTGGGACAGAAAAAAAAGCGCAGAAAAATGAAATAACAGAGTTGGAAGGGCAATTGGAGGTCTTCTAGTCCAATCTCCTGCTTAGGCAAGAAATCCTATACCATTTTAGATAAATAGTTGTCCAATCTCTCCTGAAAAACCTCCAGCGATGGAGTTCGTACAACTTCTGGAGGCAAGTCGTCCACGGATTAATTGTTCTCACTGTCAGGAAATTTCTCCTTAGTTCTAGGTTGTTTCTCTCCTTGGTTAGTTTCCATCAATTATTTCTTGTCCTGCCTTCAGATGCTTTGGAGAATAGCTTGACTCCCTCTTCTTTGGGGCAGCCCCTGAGATATTGGAAGACTGCTATCATGTCACCCCTGGTCCTTCTTCTCAAGGGTGCTTTTCTCCGGCTCCAGGTCATTTCTGACAATCTTTCAAGTTGCTGCATTTATTTTTAATTCTCCAGGAAAGTTTCCTTTCTGCTCGACACGTTAATCATAATGCAAAGAGACGTGTATCTGTCTTTGTGGGGAGTTTGAATGACAACGGATTGATTCAGTCAAAGGCAATTGTTAAATTTAGTCTCTCGTGCAAGCGGGCAAATTTGATTAATATCAAACAAAGCGCATTTCAGCGAGGCAGTACTTCTGGATCGAGTGGCATCTGTAATAATTATATTTAAAAAAATTCCTTGATTTTTTTCCCCCCCCAACCCCAACAAACGGAACTGTCTATTCTTTCTGTCTGACAGTGTCAGGTCCTTTCAAACTCAGAAGGAGTTGTTGTTAAGATTTATTGCCAGCCAAGTTCTATGCCATTGTGTTTTCTTCCCTCGAAGGCGGCATAATTTCTGGCTTCAAATAGAAAGGATTTAAGTTATTTATGCTTTTCTATTGTGTTAACTTCCCAAGTTTCTCAAAGAGCGGAGAAAGATATGGGTTAGATTTACGGTTGTAATGTAAGTTTAATCATCCTGTGTCTTCAAGACAATGAAGACACATTATTCTATTTAGAAAGAGTTACAATTCATTTAGTCTCCGTGCAGAATTATTATTCTCTGTCTTTGTTCCTTATTTATTTGTCTGGTTGTTGGTTTTGAGGTGGGGGGGGGGGTGTTTTGGTGGTGAATTGTTAGGGGTTTCTTTGCTGATATTGCAAGGAAAACCATAGGTGGATCTCTTGTCAGAGTTTGCAGTAGAAATCCCATCCAGAAAGCACACAAGGATAACTGATTCAGCAGGATTCATTAACTTCTTGATAGACACAGTAGCACAAGGGTAAATGTACAATACCAACAGCAGATTCTTCCAATGTGGTAGAGGGTAGAGATCATGCCCTCGTCATCTCAAGACTGGATTACTGTAACGCGCTCTACTTGGGGCTGCCCCTGAAAAGTGTTCGGCGACTGCAACTAGTCCAGAATGCTATTCTGTCTCCCCCAGGACAGAGGTGGGGTCCTACCAGTTCGCACCTATTCGGTAGAACCGGTTCGTCAAATCTACTGAACCGGTTAGAAGAGATTCCACCAGTGGACCCGGAAAGCAGGCCACACCTACAGAAGAGGTTCCAAAAATTTTTGAAACCCACCACTGGTCCTTGGATATGATTATTCTACACTATCATGCTCATATTTATAAAACTCAGTGCCTCTGTGAAAGGTAAGGATGACTACTGCGTTTGTGGTGCAATCAGAACATTGCGTGTGTTGATGTTGTTTTAACACAAACCAAAGATGCCTTTTAAAAAACAAATTTACATCATATTCTTATGTATGCCAGTGCTGTGTGTGAGGTAATTTAAGGTGGTTCTGACAAGTGTCATCGGCATCTTCATATCTGGTCGCATGGGCAGCAAGCCACTCCCATCCAGTCACATGGGTGGCTAGCCACTCCCACAAAGGAGGCCACACCCACAGAGTAGGTTCGAACAATTTTTGAAACCCACCACTGGTGTTGGCTTACCCAATCAGATACCTTCCAAGTGATTTCTTTCAGTATCTGTTTAGCACCAAGGCTGTCTCGGATGAAATTCAGCCTGGATAAATTTGGGACACATTTGAGCCATGCTGATTGCCTAGAGACATTGAATAGCAAGTGGGGAATTTAGTCTGAATCCCTCAGACCTGCATTTCTAAACAAGTTGCATTATAAGGGTTTTTATTTTTATTTTGTCTCGGTGTGCATATTTATGTTTTGCAAATGCTTTCTTTAATTTAATGTATTTTGGATAAAGCTGGGCACAAACAGTGTTTTCGAATTCTCCAGGCGATTTGCGGAGACACAGAGATGGCGCAGCTGATTTCTAGAATATTCTCTGGGGGCAGGAAAGAAATTCTCCAGTGATTTTTCCAAAGGGTGGAACTCCTTAAGGGGGGGGCAGTCAACAACTGAATATCTGCAAGAGGTGTAATGCCCTATTAATATTTCTTTTCTAGGCATTTAAACCCCAGAGGATTAAACGTTGAAAGACAGGACCGTTATAGACCCAACAGCACAAAATATACAAAAACGCGCACACACCTTGGCTACTTCACAGTAAAAAAAAACAAAAAAAAACAACAACTGCAATTCTTCCCCCAATGAAAATGTCTCCAAAATTCACTTCTCCTTTTTAAAGCAAATTGTCTTGGATCATTTGGGAATTCATCCTTTGATAAGTTGTAAAACGACCCTTAAAATCTAGAGCCCAGGAATAATAGAGTTGGAAGGAGCCTTGGGGGGGTCTTCTAGTCCAACCCCCTGCTCAAACAGGAGACCCTACATCATTTCAGACAAAACTATACTTTATTTTCACCAATAAATGAAAGAGCCGAGGTGGCGCAGTGGTTAGGGTGCAGTACTGCAGGCCACTTCAGCTGACTGCTATCTGCAGTTCAGCGGTTCTAATCTCACCGGCTCAAGGTTGACTCAGCCTTCCATCCTTCTGAGGTGGGTGAAATGAGGACCCAGACTGTGGGGGCGATATGCTGACTCTGTAAACCGCTTAGAGAGGGCTGAAAGCCCTATGAAGCGGTATATAAGTCTAACTGCTATTGCTAATAAATGCCTGCTTATATATCTGTAAGTGTGTATGTGTACATGGCTGTACATATGGGACAGAGGTGGGTTCCTATGCAAACCAGTACCGTCTCACTCCTTCACTCGCTTTGTGGTCATGCGGTGCTTGTGAGTGTTCAGTTTGCTGTAAATGGTTGTGAGCATGCATGACCCGTCAAAACCGCGCTCGACTAAACCGCGCCTGATTAAACCGCGTCGCTGACGTCATCAACAGGGCGACAACAGCCAGCATGGAGAAAGAAGGGCGCTTTAAATAGCGCTTTGAAAGCAAGCCGATTCAAGTTAAGGTAAGGGTTAGGTTTAGGGTTAGGTTTAGGGTTAGGGTTAGGTTTAGGGTTAGGTTATGGGTTAGGATTAGATTTAGGGTTAGGTTAAGGGTTAGGTTTAGGGTTAGGTTTAGGGTTAGATTTAGGATTAGGTTAAGGGTTAGGTTTAGGATTAGGTTTAGGATTAGGTTTAGGGGGGTTAGGTTTAGGTTTAGGGGTTAATTTTAGGTTTAGGGTTTACAGCGTGCTTCTGTCTCCGTGCTATTGTCGCCCTGTTGATGACATCAGCTATGCGGTTTAGTCGGACGCGGTTTAGTCGAACGCGGTTTTGTGGTGAAACCGTGAGCATGCACGAAGACCATTAAAAGCTAATAAACTAGATGCCAGCAACGCCAACAGAGACAGCGGAACTGGTTTGGGGGTGTGGCCAGCCTGGGTTACTGCTGGTTCTGTGACCCAGGCCAGATTATCACTACCAGTTTGGCTGAACCAGGCTGAACTGGAAGCAACCCACCTCTGATATGGGGAGAGCGAAGCAGGGCTGTTTGATGAAGGATAGTGCAAATTTGGGGATTTCTCTCTCTCTCTCTTCCATTTTGCAACCAGAATCAACTTGCTCAAAATTCCAACATGATTAGGGGACTGGAGGCTAAAACATATGAAGAACGGTTGCAGGAACTGGGTAGGTCTAGTTTAATGAAAAGAAGGACTAGGGGAGACATGATAGCAGTCTTCCAATATCTCAGGAGTTGCCCCAAAGAAGAGGGAGTCAAGCTATTCTCCAAAGCCCCTGAGTGTAGAACAAGAAGCAATGGGTGGAAACTAATGAAGGAGAGAAGCCACTTAGAACTGAGGAGGAATTTCCTGACAGTTAGAACAGTTAATCAGTGGAACAGAAGTTGCCTCCAGAAGTTGTGAATGCCCCAACACTGGAAGTCTTTAAGAAGATATTGGATGGCCATTTGTCTGAAATGGTATAGGGTTTCCTGCTTCAGCAGGGGGTTGGGCTAGAAGACCTCCAAGGTCCCTTATAGCTCTGTTATTCTGTTAACTAGGTAGCATCATTGAATTGAATTGAATTGAATTGAAAAGTTTATTTATAGGCCGCCCTTTTCCCTGAGGGGACTCAGGGTGGCTTACAATTCATGGGGAAGGGAATACAGACAATGACATATAGAAACAATACATAATTAAAATAGAAACAACATTCATCATTCGGGTGGGGATGGATTACAATCTTTAACCCCAGGCCTGACCGGATAGCCAGATCTTGAGGGCTGTGCGGAAGGTCTGGAGGGTGGTGAGGGTGCGAATCTCCACGGGGAGATCGTTCCAAAGAGTCGGAGCTACTACTGAAAAGGCTCTCCTCCGCGTAGTTGCCAGTCGACACTGACTGGCGGATGGAACTCAGAGGAGGCCTAATTTGTGTGATCTTATAGGTCGCGAGGAGGTAATTGGCAGGAGGCGTTAGCAGCAATCCTCGGGAAACTGGCTCTTTAAGAGAACTCAAGAATTCACTTTTACAGGCATCTCGGTTTACAATATACCTGGCCCGGCCAACAATAGTGTGCTATGCAACCTTTTTCATTCATGCCTTCGCCTTCTAGGGTTGCAGCCAGGTGACGATGCTCTCTTTGAAGTGTTTTTGGGACACTGAATATCACCCTAGTGGATTCTCCAGCTGGATCACAACCGACTGAATACGATACGCAGTGAGACATTTGACAATGGGACAACGTTCAAACCCAAAGCGGGAGAGATACGTTTACCCAGTTTCTGATCATTTTACCACAATTTTTGCGGGGTGTAATCCCATCCGGCTGATATCTGACTCCAATCGTGATGGTGTCAGCAGCTTCAGAAAAAGGACCTTGTTAAAACAGTTCCTCTAATTCCATCTGAAATGGGCCACACAGTGCTAGGTTCTACTTTAAACTGATTTTTTGCCAGCTAATACTTTCCAGATGGGGAATGGCAATTGGACGGAAAAGAAATGGATCCTTTTGGCAGAGATTAAAATAAATGGCAGTTTTCTAAGATAAAGCAAGCACTGTATTAAATACAGACAATCCTTAATTTATGATCACACTCATCATCTTTTAACGACCCCATAATCCCATGTGGGGTGGAGTTTGGGCAACTGAATGCAGCTGAGTGTTTTAATGGCCCGATGCCATTCCTGTTGCCAATGTGGAGTTTTGTTCATAAGATATATTCTCATTGTGCCCAGAGAGAGAAATATCTGCCTCTATCTAGGATCGAACTCACAGCCTCCTGATTGTGAGGCCAGAGCTCCACCTCTAGGCCACCACATCATTCCTAACTCATGACTTAACAAAATATTGGAAAACAGACTGTTCTGACCTAAACTTCCCCAAAAAGCCCGAAGCAGATTCCTTGTCCCGACAAAACCCCTTTTATTAAACGAATGTGAACTCCTCTCATTCACATTCAGCAAAGGCCTGGCAAACAGTCTTTCAAAGGAATATTTATGACCACAGACCTTATCTGTCTTGGAAAGCTGCCATGTAAATATTTTCCCAATGAGGTGCTGTGCAAGGGAAGACTTGGCACAGAGTCTCTGAGATTCACGGACAGATCTTCACACTCCTGAAACAAATCTAATGACTGAACAAATTGTTTCCTGCAAAAGCCCCCTCCCCTTTCGCTCCTCTTTTATGTCCTATGGGAGGGGCCAATCACCTTCCACCTGTGACTTTACTCCCAAGTTGACCCTGATTTCTGAGCTGTTCTTTTCTTCTGGCAGCTCTGCGCAATCGCACACTGGGAACAGGCTCCTGCTGTTCCTCTGCCTCACTGATGTCTGACTCTGAAGGCAGCTGAGAACTGTCAGAGGGCCCTGGCCCCCTCTCTGCCTCCGACGGAGAGCCCTCATCGGAGCCTTCCCCAGACTCCAGGACTGGCCCATGTTCCTCCCCAACCTTCTCACTGTCCGAATCTGCTGCCGCTGGCGGGCCACAACATAGCCAGCCTCCGACAAATTAAAGTAGAAACTAAAAAAAAAGAGAGAGATGGGAAATCTCCTTTATATTTATCAATAGCCACTGGTTTATCTAATAAAAACACTATTATAATGACAGTTATTCTTTTTCATTCTCCAAGCAAGGCAATTAAAAGGCTTTGCGCTGCCTTCCGAGGGGAATTATGGCGACCGTTGTTCTTGTTATTTTTATTTATGCCAACTGTAGTCAACGGATGAGATGTCTTCCAGGTATAAAGGAAGGGGGGAGTGATGGCTTTTTAATATAATTGATTCGCCGAAAGAGAAGAAAAGGGGGAGAGGAAAAAAAAACTGCGCGATAAGCAAGCTTCCTACAAGGCTTGTAGGAGACTGTAAATTTCATTAACCAGATTATATCACAAAAGCTCATGAAAGACAGGAAGTGTGTTTTCCTAAAATAAGCACTAATCTAAACTTGATAGCCTTCCGAACGACGATGCTGTGAATTCTTAATTTCCCGGCCTGGGCAATGGATCAGATGAGAAAGCTCCGGCTGGTTGAACAGCAATTTTTAAAAGTCTGTTGCAGATGTCATCCACAGAAGAGGGGGGGAAAGGGGGGATTTTGATTATTTTGGGATTCTTGGAGCTCTCTGAGCTTGGTTGTTTTCTTCGAGACGTTTCATTACCCAACTATGTAACGTCGTCAGTGTTGGAAGGGAGAGGGGTTTGTTCTCTTTATTAGTGGCTCACCTGGTCAGCGTTGGTGGAAGTGTTCTTGGTGCTTTCTTGATTAAGCTGTTGTTTACTGTTTGAGCCGAGGTGGCGCAGTGGTTAAAGGCAGCACTGCAGGCTACTTCAGCTGACTGCAGTTCTGCAGTTCGGCTGTTCAAATCTCACCGGCTCAGGGTTGACTCAGCCTTCCATCCTTCCGAGGTGGGTAAAATGAGGACCCAGATTGTTGTTGGGGGCGATATGCTGAGTCTGTAAACCGCTTAGAGAGGGCGGAAAGCCCTATGAAGCGGTATATAAGTCTAACTGCTATTGCTATTGCTATTGCTATTTGTTTGATTATTTGTCAAATTGGGTAGTTCCTTAAAACCTTAAAACCTGGCTGTTCCGACAGGCCTGGGCCTAAAGAACTGTTGCCCCCGCCTCGAATGGTATGACTGTTGTGTGTTTTAAATTATACATTGTTTTGTGTCGTTTTTAATTTTTGTTTGTATCCCCCTTCCCTGGTTTGAGTTGTGAGCCGCCCTGAGTCCCCTTCAGGGAAAAGGGCGGCATATAAATAAAATAAACATTCAACATTCAAACATTCAACACAACATTCAAACATTCCTTGCTAGGGGTGTTGTTTAGAACTTGGTTGTTATAGTGTTAAATCTCGGTATTAATCTCTGCTCTTCTGGGTAGGGATTGCTGGTTAGGAGGACATTTGGCCTTGTGTTGTCCTTTACAGCTATCGAATTGTTTCTTTTGAATGGCGTGTAAATGTGGCTTATCTCTATGTGCCCGTTGATGGCAGATTTCACTGAATGCCAAGCTTCTAGGAATTCTCTGGCATTTGGGGCACTTAGCAATAGCAGTTAGAATTATATACCATTTCACAGTTCTTTACAGCCCTCTTTAAGTGGTTTACAGAGTCAGCATTTTGCCCCCAACAATCTGGCTCCTCATTTTACCAACCTCGGAAGGGTGGAAGGCTGAGTCAACCTTGAGCCTGGTGAGATTCGATCTGCCAAACTGCCGGCAGCCGGTGATCAGCAGAAGTAGCCTGCAGTACGGCACTCTAACCACTGCACCATCGCGGCTCACAACTTAGAGGAGAAGCAAACTAGAACTAAGGAGAAATTTCCTGACAGTGAGAACAATTAATCAGGGGAACGACTTGCCTCCAGAAGTTGTGAATTCTCCAACACTGGAAGTTTGTAAAGAAGAGATTGGACAGCCATTTGTCTGAAATGGTATAGGGTCTCCTGCCTGAGCTGGGGGGTTGGACTAGAAGACCTCCAAGGTCCCTTCCAACTCTGTCATTCTATTAAAGCACCTGAAGGCAGGACAAGAAGCAATGGATGGAAACTAAGCAAGGGCAGCAGCAACCTAGAACTGAGGAGAAATTTCCTGACAGTGAGAACAATTAACCAGTGGGACAACTTGCCTTCAGAAGTTGTGAATTCTCCAACACTGGAAGTTTTTAAGAAGAGATTGGACAAGCATATGTCTGAAAGGGTATAGCATTTCCTGCTCGAGCAGGGGGTTGGACTAGAAGACCTCCAAGGTCCCTTCCAGCTCTGCTACTCGGTGATTCCGTTAATCCTGTGCTTGCCTATGTGTTTCATTTCATTTCATTTTCCCTTTATTTGTATGCCGCCCTTTTCCCTGGGGGGGACTCAGGGCGGCTCACAGTTCAAAAAAAGGGCGGGGGGAAGACAAACAATTTCTAACATAAAGACAATACATCATTATTAAAAACACAACAGTCACACAATTCGAGTGGGGTTAGAATCTTAACCCCAGGCCAGCCGGGACAGCCAGATCTTTAGGGCGGCGCGGAAGGACTGGAGGGTGGTGAGGGTCCGAATCTCCACGGGGAGTTCGTTCCAGAGGGTCGGAGCAGCCACCGAGAAGGCTCTCCTCCGGGTAGTTGCCAGTCTACACTGGCTGGATGATGGAATTCGGAGGAGGCCTAATCTATGCGATCGTATCGGTCTAGTGGAGGTAATTGGCAGTAGGCGGTCTCTCAAGTTCTTCAAATCGTTCTCATTTTCCAGTGACGCTTGCGAAGGCGTGATTTCAAACCCTCAGGATTGCTTCACAAAGGTGTGTGTTTGCTCAAACGCAGAGTGCCTTGTGTGCAAGCCAATGTCTTTCTTCCAAGGGGGGCCATAGAGAAGACGGCATGGAATTCCACCTGTTGTGCAACAGATGGAGCATGAGGCGGAAGACTCCCGGAAACAACTAGGAGCATGTAATTGAGGCAAAAGGCAACCTGTGCTATTATTTAACAGTATGTCAATGTAAAATCCCCACGCTGCAGGGCCCCCAGTCAGATGCTATGAAGCATTTCCCTTATAACTCCTCTGCGCGTTCTCGGAAGACAGAACACCACTGTAATATCACTCGATGCGCCAACTTGGCAGTCTATCAAAACTGATGGATGGGCCTTCCAACAGGCAATTCATTTTTCATTGCAATAATAGCATAACTAGGACTGTGGTTTTTTTTTTCTCCCTTCCTCGGAAGAACCAGTGCTGGAGCTTATGACAAATGGTTGCGCATCAGCCTTTTTGCCCCCAGGAACATCTTCACTGGTTGACTTCCAGGTGGGTTGGGCTGGCACACTCTGTTCGGATCGAGGCTTCCCGAGAGCATGAAGCAAACTCCTTGTTGTCCCGACAAAAAACCCTTTTATTAATTTCCTGTGAATTCTGCTCCTTCACATCCGGCAAAGTCTTTCAAGGGAGGATTTGCAGTCACAGACCTTATCTGGCTTGGAGAGCTGCCAGGCTGATCTCTGCAAAGCTTGGCAAGGAGTCTCGGAGAGTCATGAACCAATTAAGGGAACGAATTGTCTCCTGCAAATTCCACTCCCCTTTCGCTCCTCTTTTATTTCCTCTGGGAGGGGCCATTCATCGTCCACCTATGGCCTTACTCCCAAGTCAACCCCTGTTCTTTAGCTCTTCCTTTCCTCTGGCAACTCTGTGCATGCGCACACTGGGAACAGGCTCCAGCTGTTCTTCTGCCTCACTGATGTCTGATTCTGAAGGCAGCTGATAGCTGGCATATGGCTCTGGCCCCCTCTCTGCCTCCGACACAGAGCCCTCATCGGAGCCTTCCCAAGACTCTAAGACTGCCCATGTTCCTCCCCAACCTCCTCCCTGTCCAAATCTGCTGCCAGCTCTGGTGGCCGCTGACGGGCCACAACACACCTATTGTTTAAGAAAGATCAGCAGTTCGGCGGTTCGAATCCCTAGTGCCATGTAATGGAGTGAGCTCCCATTGCTTGTCCCAGCTTCTGCCAACCTAGCAGTTCAAAAGCACGTAAAAATGCAAGTAGAAAAATAGGGATCACCTTTGGTGGGAAGGAAACAGCGTTCCATGTGCCTTCGGCATTGCGTTATGCCGGCCACATGACCATGGAGACGTTTTTGGACAGCACTGGCTCTTTGGCTTTGAAACGGAGATGAGCATCGCCCTCTAGAGTCGGGAAGGACTAGCACATATGTGCGAGGGGACCCTTTACCTTTAAAGTAAATAAGTACATAAATTGGCTACTATTACTAGAGCTGCTGGTTTCAGGTCCTAACTACGATTTGGGTTTTGATGGAGAAATGGCTCTGCAGAACAGGTGCTGACATCGATTGTCCAAGCTGACAGATTTCCAACTTGCTTATCTCTGTTGAACTGGATCCAGTCACTCGACAGGTGTGAGTTTAAAATTTAAATCTGCGATTCAATCAATCTTCCTCACACTTTTTTCAGAAAGTGTGACTCTGGTTCTATAGTAATCACTTAGCTTTAAGGCTGTACTCCTATTATTCATCTCATCTTTCCTGTTGCCTATCTTTTGTTTAGTTTCCTGGTACGATTTATGTTGATTGCTTATTTAGTATCCTACGACTATCACTAAGGGATGTATCTTATGATTTGTGATTAATGTATTTTTATGATGATCATGATTTATCACATATCTTTTGTGGACAATGAGAGGTTGTGCACCGGAGGCAAATTCCTTGTATGTCCAACCCACACTTGGCCAATAAAGAATTGAATTCAATTCAGTTCTATTCTATTCCCATTCTAATGGGAATAGGGAATAGAATAGAATAGAATAGAATAGAATAGAATAGAATAGAATAGAATAGAATAGAATAGATCAGAACAGAAGAGAATCAGAAAGAAGGATAGGAATGGGAATGGGAATGGGAATGGGAATGGGAATGGGAATAGAATAGAATAGAATAGAATAGAATAGAATAGAATAGAATATAGAGTAGAGTAGAATAGAATAGAATATAGAGTAGAGTGGAGTGGAGTGGAGTGGAGTGGAGTGGAGTGGAGTGGAGTGGAGTGGAATGGAATAGAATAGAATAGAATAGAATAGAATAGAATAGAATAGAATAGAATATAGAGTAGAGTAGAATAGAATAGAATATAGAGTAGAGTAGAGTGGAGTGGAGTGGAGTGGAGTGGAGTGGAGTGGAGTGGAGTGGAGTGAATGGAATGGAATAGAATAGAATAGAATAGAATAGAATAGAATAGAATAGAATATAGAGTAGAGTAGAATAGAATAGAATAGAATATAGAGTAGAGTAGAGTGGAGTGGAGTGGAGTGGAGTGGAATGGAATGGAATAGAATAGAATAGAATCAGAAAGAAGAATAGAATAGGAATAGGAATAGGAATAGGAATAGGAATAGGAATAGGAATAGGAATAGGAATAGGAATAGGAATAGAATAACAGAGTTAGACGGTACCTTGGAGATCTTCTAGTCCACCCCCCTGCTCAGGCAGGAAACCCTAAACCAATTCAGACAAATGGTTATCCAATCTCTTCTTAAAAACTTCCAGTGTTGGAGAATTCACTCCTTCTGGAGCCAACACGATTTCAAAGTTCACATGATTTTCTACCTTGCCTTTAAGAGAGCTTTCAATTCCTGAAATTATCACTTGAATGTTTCTCCGCAGCGTTAGCTGCATTATTTGATAGCAATTGGGGCCGAGGAACCCCCAAGTTCCTCGACCAGAAAGAGAGAGAAGATATTCCCATCATAATTAGAATATTGGAACCAGGACAGGTTTTTACCACAAACAATTCCTAGACAATACCTGTTGCTAAAAAAGCATTATTTCTCCTAACATGCCCCTCTCTTTGAATATTCATTAACTTGACTCCCTTGCAAATGATTCGCAACTGATTTGGGATTTTTGACCTACAAAACTGAAATGAACACAAAGGCTCAGAGGAATCAATATAGTCAATTACAGTTTGGCAATTTATTTTCCTCCTCCCTCCCTCCCTTCCTCCCCCTTCCCTCCCCCCCTCACCTCTCTGCAAAGTCAAAAGTGCATTAAAAAGTAATATTTTGCTGAGCTCACGTATATGCAAACGCCTGTAGATATCTCGTCTCAATAAAGTTTATAGAACGAAATTCCCAGCGGCCTGACAAGAACGGAATAAATCGTGAGGCTCATAAAAAGATAATGCATGCCAATTTTATTTTTAATTTTTTTTGCTTACACAAACACAAACAAATGCAGCAAGTGGGTGGTGTGTGTGTGTGTGTGTGTGTTTGCATGCGTGTGTGCACCAATATGTATAAGAGGCAGTTTCCATTCACTTTCTACATCTTAGGTACAGATAAAGGTTCCCCTCGAACATATGTGCCAGTCGTTCCCGACTCTAGGGGGCGGTGCTCATCTCCGTTTCAAAGCCGAAGAGCCAGCACTGTCCGAAGATGTCTCCGTGGTCATGTGGCTGGCATGACTCAACGCCGAAGGCGCACGGAATGGGCTTCCCTTCCCACCAAAGGGTGCTTCCTATGTTTCTACTTGCATTTTTTACATGCTTTCAAACTGCTAGGTTGGCAGAAGCTGGGACAAGTAACAGGAGCTCCCTCTATTATGTGGAGCTAGGGATTCGAATCTTTCTGATCGGCAAGCTCAGCGTTTTAGCCACTGAGCCACCGTGTTGCGCTATGGCTTCAGTCAGTCCAAAATTGCCTTGGACAACATAGATCTGGAAACAAACCATGATTTGATGTTTCAACAAAGAGAAGGACTAGGCATGACATAATAGTAGTTTTCCAGCATTTAAGGGACTGCTACAAAGAAGAGGGAGTCAATTTATTTTCCAAAGCACCTGGAATAGAATAGAGTAGAATATTTAGAATAGAGTAGAGTAGAGTAGAGTAGAGTAGAGTAGAGTAGAGTAGAGTAGGGTAGGGTAGAGTAGAGTAGAGTAGAGTAGAGTAGAGTATTCTGTCCCCCCTTCTCCGCTCGTTAACAAAAGGCAGGCAAACAAACTTAAAAGGAACTTTCTTTATCAGTTCTCGGCTCAGACTGGCTTCGAGCCCAAAAATAACATAAATACAGTCTCTGACCAGATAACAGAATATAAAACAAATCTCTCTTACGGCAACACAAGTTGAACAAAACGAAAGCAAAGCACTTCTTCCAAAGTCTCTACGAATCAGGGTTACAGAAATCAAAGCACTTCTCCTAGTGTATCTTACATAAACCACAACTGATGATCAATCAATGTTGAATGAACCAAGGAATGTTGACTCCTGCAATCAGGGCGTGGCACCATCTGTCCTTTTATCCCCAGAATATCCCCTAACGAGCCCCAGCTGCATAGTTAATCTTGCATCCTGAAAAGACTCACAGAAGACTGCTGCTGAGTCACAACAGTAGAGTAGAGTAGAGTAGAGTAGAGTAGAGTAGAGTAGAATAGAATAGAATAGAATAGAATAGAATAGAATAGAATAGAATAGAATAGAATAGAATAGAATAGAATAGAATAGAATAGAATAGAATTCGAAGGGACCTTGGAGGTATTCTATCAAACCCCCCTGCTTAGGCAAGAAACCCCACACCACTTCAGACAAATGGTCATCCAACTTCTTCTTAAAAACTTCCAGTGTTGGGGCATTCACAACTTCTGGAGGCAACTTCTGTTCCACTGATTAATTGTTCTCACTGTCAGGAAATTTCTCCTCAGTTTTAAGTTGCTTCTCTCCTTGATTAGTTTCCACCCATTGCTTTTTGTCTTGCTTTCATATGCTTTGGAGAACAGGTTGACTCCCTCTTCTTTGTGGCAACCCCTGAGATATCGGAACACATTTTTGGATTTTAATGGTACAGTGTGTAAGTCCAGCATGGATAAAGCTTGTCTTGATCATTCAACCAACCTACTCAAAGTGTCAGTTCTTCAATAGTTAGTTTAGACATTCTTTAACGTATCCATATCTATCCAGTTGAGTAACTTGATATACCGTTAAGTGTTTTCCCCACATCTTTCAGTCTAGCAACTATTGTGAAATAATAGTAGATTTGGAAGAATTCACAACTTCTGGAGGCAAGCTGTTCCACTGACTAATTGTTCTTTCAGGAAATTTCTCCTCAGTTCTAAGTTGCTTCTCTCCTTGATGAGTTTCCACCCATTGCTTCTTGTTCTACCCTCAGGTGCCTTGGAGAATAGCTAGACTCCCTCTTCTTTGTGGCAGCTCCTGAGATATTGGAAGACTGCTATCCTGTCTCCCCTAGCCCTTCTTTTCATTAAACTAGACATTCCCAGTTCCTGCAACTGTTTTTCATTATGTTTCAGGCTCCAGTCCCGTAATCATGTTAGAATTTTGAGCAAGTTGATTCTGGTTGCAAATTGGGAGATAGAGAGAGAGAGAGAGAAAGGAAGGGAGGGAGGGAGAGAGAGACAGAGACAGAGAGACAGAGACAGAGAGAGAAAGAAAGAGAGAGATAGATAGAGATAGAGATAGAGAGATAGAGAGATAGAGAGATAGAGAGATAGAGAGATAGAGAGATAGAGAGATAGAGAGATAGAGAGAGAGAGAGAGAGAGAGAGAGAGAGAGAGAGAGAGAGAAAGAGATCAAGAATTCATCTCCAGCTACGTTTATTCTGAGAAGCCACTGATATGCTTCATCTCCTCTCCAATTCCTAACCTCAAAGCAGGCATCATTTTTAAGGAGGTGTTTTTTTTAATGTGTGACATTTGTGATTGGCCCAGCCTAAAGCAAGGCCCACAGTGTCGAAATACAATTGCACACTCATCAAGGGGTTCTAAAGAAACTCTAATCACCAAAGTCGGAACACTATAATTTATAGCTCTTGGTGTTTCTTTGTTTTTTACTCTTTGTGAGGTTTTTTTTTTAAAGTTGCATCACTGATTGCCTGATGCATAGCTTGGGAAAAGGGGTGTGGAGGAGCTGCCACTTTGTCTCACAGAGGGCTGAGATCCTATAGCTGTGGGGAGGGAATGGCGCACGGTTGCTGGGCCTTGTCATGACTTATGGGGCAGCCCTTGAAGAGCATTCGGAGACTTCAACTTGTCCAGAATGCAGCCGCGCGAGCGATTGTGGGTGTACCTCGATACACCCACGTTACACCTATCCTCCGCGAGCTGCACTGGCTTCCAATCGGTCTCCAGATACGTTTCAAGGCGCTAGTCGTCACTTATAAACCCCTTCATGGTATTGGACCTGGGTACTTGAGAGACCGCCTGCTGCCAATTACCTCCCAAAGGCCCATTAGATCGCACAGGGTCGGCCTCCTCCGGGTCCCATCCACCAGCCAATGCCATCTGGCTACGACCCAGGGGAGGGCCTTCTCTGTTGCAGCTCCGGCCCTTTGGAACGAACTCCCTGTGGAGATTCGGACCCTCACCTCTCTCCTGGCTTTCCGAAAAGCCGTTAAGACTTGGCTGTGCCCGTAGGCCTGGGGTTGATGAGCTCCCTTCCCCTCTCGACAGGTGTGGTTGTTAGTTATTTTAAATGTTTATTTTGTATTTGCATGTTCCCCTTCTCGCTGGAGTTGTTCGCCGCCCTGAGTCCCTTTTAGGGAATAGGGCGGCATATAAATAAAATAAAACTTCAAACTTCAGGGCCAAATTGCAAGTCCCTCGTAAAAAAATGAGTTTCCTCTGAGCTGCAGGTCCCGAACGCTTCCAATGCAAGTCAAGGTGATTTCATTTGGTGTCCATGGTCTGGGTGAGGTATTTTATTTGGAGGGGTTACTTCAGGAATGGAAATGCATATTTGGCAAAGGGTAGCAAAACGGCCCTGCCTTTTTCTGAACTGTGACAGGAAGGGAGGGAGGGAGGGAGGGTAGGAGAGAGGGAAGGAGGGAGGGAAGGAGAGAAGAGAGGGAGGGAAAAAGAAAGGGAAGGAAGAAAGGAAGGGAGGGAAGGAGAGAACGAAGGGAGGGAGAGATGCAAGAAGGGAGGGAGGGGAGGGATAGAGGGAGGAAATGAAGGAGGGAGAAAAAGAAGGAGGGAAGAAGAGAAAGAAGAAAGGGAGGGAGGGAAAGGAAGGTGAGAGGGGCGGAAGGGAGGGCGAGAAGAAAAAATAGAGGGAGGGAGCGAAGGAGAAATAGAAGGAAGGAAGGGTTGGAAGAAAAGGAGAGAAGAGAGGGAGGGAAGAGTGAGGGAGGGAAGGAGGCGGAGGTCCTAAAGGTTTGGACCAGTTAGTAACTTGACGGCCTGGATCGCTGGAAATCAGGACAGCAGATTACCGTGTAAGTTTTTAAGCTTAAACTGGGCAGTTTTTGAATGCTGCATGTGCACATGCAAAGTGTGTGTTAGGTGCACGCACGTGGAAAACACATGTTAGATGCACATCAGGAGGGTGAAATCCAACAGGTTCTGACAGGTTCTGGAGAACCGGTAGTGGAAATTTTGAGTAGTTTGGAGAACTGGCAAATACTACCTCTGGCTGGCCACGCCCCCAACTATTCTCTGCCTCCCGAGTCCCAGCTGATCGGGAGGGAATGGGGATTTTGCAGTATCCTTACCCTGCCACGCCCAACAAGCCACGCCCACAGAACCGGTAATTTAAAAAATGAATTTCACCACTGGCACACAAAGTGTGCATGCGCGCACACACTGAACCGGTTATTAAACCGGTTGCATCCCCCCTATGGGAGCAGACTTATGAGATAGACCTATGACTGTGATGGCGAACCTATGGCATGCGTGCCACAGGTGGCACATGGAGCCATTTGTTAGGGCACGCGAGGGGTTGCCCTGTCAGCTCCAGCGCGCATGCTTGTGCTGACTTCGGACGTTTTTTAAGGCCATTTTTTTTGCCCTTAAAAACCGGTCCTGTGGGCAAACCGGAAGTTCAGGATATCACTTCCGGTTTGCTCATAGGGTCGTTTTTTGCCTCCGGAGCCTTCAAGGAAGCCTCCAGAGGGCCTCCGGCAGGCTGGACCAGGACAGTTTTCACCCTCCCCAGGCTCCTAGAAAGCCTGTGGAGCCTGGAGAGGGCGAAAAAAGTGGGCCAAAATCAGGGGAATCATGCTGATCATGCGTGATCAGCGATCAATAGCAATAGCTCTTAGATTTATATACCGCTGCACAATGCATTTATAGCCCTCTCTGAGCGGTTGACAGAGTCAGCCTCTTGCCCACAACAATCTGGGTCCTCATTTTACCGACCTCGGAAGGAGGGAAGGCTGAGTCAACCTTGAGCCTGGTGAGATTCGAACCGCTGGCAGCTGGCAGTCAGAAGTAGCATGCAGTACTGCACTCTAACCACTGCGCCACCGCGGCTCCTAAATTCATCCAATTTCAGGCGCTTGGGACCTGACTCATACTTATGACGGTTGCAGTGTCTCCGGGCTCATCGTGGTAGCGACCTTCCTGTCCAACAAAGTCATGGGGAAGCCAGATTCACTTAACAACGGTGTGATTAACTTAACGACTGCGGCGAATCACTTAACAACGGTGGCAAGAAAAAGATCGTAACATGGGTACAAAAAAACCCCCACTTGACACCTGTCTCTCTTAGCAACTGAACCTTGGGGCTGAATTCTGGTCGTAAGTCGAGGCACTAGCCGTACCTCGTACTTTTAAAAGATTGGAGACTTTATAACTGCGAACATTGAATAACGTAAAAATAGTTGTGTTATTTTTCTTCCTTTTTCTTTCTGGAAAGCTTATCCACACACACACACACACACACACACACACACACACAGACCCCATTTTTCCCTTCTGTCTTTCTTAATCAACCAAGAATAGGCTGTGATTACAGTCATCATTATGCAATTAATCACTATAATTACATTTTATTGGGGTAATAGTTGAAAAATCCGTGAACATAACTCCGTTCTTTCCCTTTGAGTGGGAAAACGTTCTGGAACTTGTCAAACAGAAGTTCAACTCCTTTGTTATTCGCTTTTCTTATCAGCCTTTCGGGGGGTATTTTTAGAGCTGAAGGAGGTGGAGGGGGGAGCGAAAATGAGAGAGAGTTCACTCCCCCCCCTCCCTTGTGATCCAAAAGGAAGGAGAAGAACCGGGAGGATTCGAGATGGGCCGGCTTCCTCCGCCTGCCTCCTGTTTTGTTCATTTTTGATGGATTGCTATTATGGCCAAGCCACATTTTCCCTGAAATTAAGCTGAACTCCGGATGAATTCCTGAATTCCTCATTTGAAACGTTTAAGAAGGCTCCATGATGAAGACACCTTCCTTCCTTCCTCCCTCCCTCCCTTCCTCCTTTCCTTTCCTTTCCTTCCCCTTCCCTCCCTCCCTCATTTCCTTCCTTCCTTCTTTCCTTCCTCCCTTCCTCCTTTCCTTTCCCTTCTCTCCCTCCGTCTCCTTCCTCCTTTTCCCCTCCTTTCCTTTACTTTCTTTCCCTCCCTCCCTCCCTTCCTTCCTCCTTTCCTTTCCTTTCCTTCCCCTTCCCTCCCTCCCTCCCTCCCTCCTTTCCTTCCTTCCTTCTTTCCTCCCTCCCTCCTTTCCTTTCCCTTCTCTCCCTCCATCTCCTTCCTCCTTTTTTGCCTCCTTTACTTTCTTTTCCTCCCTCCCTCCCTTCCTTCCTCCTCCTTTCATTTCCCTCATTTCCCCCTTTCCTTTTCTTTCTTTCCCTCCATCCCTCCCTCTTTTCCTTCCTTCTTTCCTCCTTTCCTTTCCTTCCTTCCTCCTTTCCTTTCCCTCCCTCCCTCCTTTCCTTTACTTTCTTTCCCTCTGTCCCTTCCTTCCTCCCTTCCTTCCTCCCTTCCACCTTTCCTTCCTTCCTTCCTCCTTTTGTTTCCTTCCTCCCTCTTCTTCCTCCCTCCTCCCTTCCCCCTTACCTTACCTTTCTTTCCTTTCCTTTCTCTCCCTTCCAACTTTCCTTCTTCCTTTCTTTTCCCTTCCTTCCATTTTCCCTTTCCCTTCCTTCCTTCCCAACTTCCCCCCTCCCTTCCTTCCTTCCTCCTTTCCTTTCCTTTCCCTTCCCTTCCTTTACCTTCCTTCCTTCCCTCCCATCCTCCTTCCCTTCCCTTTCCTTCCTCCTTCCTCTTTCCTTTCTTTCTATCTTTCTTTCTTTCTTTCTTCCTTCCTTTCTTTGCTTCATGCCTGTATTACGAACAACTCAAGGGAGACAACATGTGTAATACTCCTCCCTCTTCTAGAATTTCGACATTTTTTTATATCGCAGGGACCAAATCTGGATGCCATATTCCAAGTGTGGTCTCACCGAAGTATTATAAAGCAACGCAGGTAGTCCTCGACTTACGACTGAGCCCAATTGAGCCCAAAATTTCTATTGCTAAACGTTAAGTGAACGTTGCCGCATTTTACAACTTTTCTCAACATTTGTTAAGTGATTCCCTGCAGTTGCTAAGCGAGTCACACAGTTTTTCACCGCCTCCGACCTCTCCATTGACTCTTGCTTGTCCGAAGGTCGCAAAAGGGGCTCGGAAAAACCCTGGACATTGCAACCGTCATAAATATGAACCAGTTGCCAAGCCTCCAAATTTTGATCATGTGGCCATGGGGATGCTCTAACAGCCATAAGTCACTTTTTTCAATGCTGTTGTAACTTTGAATGGAAACTAACCTAACTGTTGTAAGTCAAGGACTACCTATATCAACACTTCAAGTGATGGGCCTTAATAAGGTAAAGATTCTCCTCGCAGGACATAATAGGATTATCTAGCAGCAGAGCTCACCACATGGCACAACCAATCCCCCTACATTACATCAGCCCAAGGTTCAACCAAACTTGACTTCAAGACAAACATGGCCCCACGGGAGTCTGACAGCAACCAATAGAAGACATGCTCTTGGCACAGGAACAGGAAGCTCAAGTTCAAACCCCAAGAGAGGGTTTAAATAACCCTCACTCTCCACTCCATGTGGTCAGCTACCCAGAATGATACATATTTGGTGGTTCTAGGTAAAGGTACAGGTTCTCCTCACACATATGTGCTCATCGTTCCCAACTCTAGGGGGTGGTGCTCATCTCCATTTCAAAGCCGAAGAGCCAGCGCTGTCCGAAGACGTCTCCGTGGTCATGTGGCCGGCATGACTAAACGCCAAGGGTGCACAGAACGTTGTTACCTTCCCACCAAAGGTGGTTCCTATTTTTCCTACTTGCATTTTTTACGCACTTTCGAACTTCTAGGTTGGCAGGAGCTGGGACAAGTCACGGGAGCTCACTCCATTACGTGGCACTAGGGATTCGAACCGCCGAACTGCCGACCTTTCTGATCGACAAGCTCAGCATCTTAGCCACTGAGCCACTGCGTCCCTCTTGGGCCTTAATGTTCACTTCAATTAATCCCCTTTCAGGTGAGGGGCCTTATCTCCTTATAATCCTCTCAGTGTGATTCCCAGGGACAATTGGATTTATTCTTGAATTTTCATCCTTAAGACCAAGGTCATGACTAACACGTATTGCTTATGTATTTATCTGCATATTGAGTGGTGTGGTGGCCTCGTGGTGGAGCTCTGGCCTCAAAATCAAGAGGTTGTGAGTTCGATCCTAGGCAGAGGCAGATATTTCTCTCTCTCTGGGCACAATGAGAATATTATCTGCTGAAACAGAACTCCGCATTGGCAACGGGAAGGGCAATTGGTCAGTAAACATTCAGCTCCATTCAGTTGCCGAGACTCCATCCCACAAAGGATTATGGGGGTCTTTAAAAGACAACGATGATTTATCTGCATATTCCCTCAATATCTCTGTTTAAACTTTTAACCGAATAGAGGTTTTCTTTTAGATCAATATAAATACGCTCCTGGGTGTGATAGAGAGCGTGACTCCAGAAAGATGCTGAGTTTTTGCTATTTATTTGTACACAAACCAGATTTTCTTTTTAAAAAAGACCATCCTTTTTAAATCCACCATTCTGACACATAAGAACAGGGGTTTTTTTCACTGGAGAAAATTTAGGAAAAAATAAACGGGCCTGCTTTTGGGGGTTTGATCATTTGTTCTGTTGCTTTATTTCTATTTAGTTTTGTCCCTTGCTCACCAGAGTCACATTTGTTCAGCTGATCATTTTGAAAACGGCATTTTTAAAAAAAAAAAAAATTGAAAGCCTTATTTCTGTTGCCATGTTGCGGTTAAACAAATGAGGCATTCAGAATAAATAAAATGGCAGCCATCAAGAGACAAAGAATAAAACAATTTCTTTATTTTAATTTTATACAGACAGACACGCAAACATAGACGATCGTTCTTCACTTATGACAATTGAGTCCAAAATTTCTGTTGCTAACCAAGGCAGTCGTTAAGTGAATTCCCCTCCCCCCATTCTGTGATCTTTCTTGCCACAGTGGTTAACTGAATCACTACAGTTGTTAAGTGAGTCACACAATTGTTAAGTGAATCTGGTTTTGCCATTGACTTTGCTTGTCAGTGGGTCTCAAAAGGTGGTCATAGGACACAGCAACAGTCATAGGACACAGCAACCGTCATAAATAAGAGTCAGTTGGGTATGTATGTAGGTAGGTGGGTGGGTGGGTGGGTGGGTGGGTAGGTAGGTAGGTAGGTAGGTAGATAATGGAAGGAAGGAGGGAAGGTAGATATAGATAGATAGATGATAGATAGATGATAGATAGATGATAGATAGATGATAGATAGATGATAGATGATAGATAGATAGATAGATAGATAGACAGACAGACAGACAGACAGACAGACAGACAGACAGACAGACAGACATGGATGATGGATGATGGGTAGGTAGGTAGATAGGTAGGTGAGTGGATGGGTAGATAGAAGATAGATAGATAGATAGATAGATAGATAGATAGATAGATAGATAGATAGATAGATAGATAGATAGATAGATAGATAGATAGATATGGATGATGGATGATGGACTTGCAAATTGAGGTTGAGCGACTGTGGAAAAATAAATTGTGTGTTGTCCCAATTGCAATTGGAGCCCTTGGAGCAATACCCAAAGGGCTACCTCGCTATTTGGAAATTCTAAATTTACCTGACTTGAACATTCTGACTGTACAAAAAACCATCCTGCTTGGAACAGCTTATATCCTCCGACGTTACCTTAATGGTTCCTAGGTCCTTGGTTAGGACTCGAGCTGCTGAGCTACCAACCAGCCCCAAAGGCTGTGAATCTCACCAAAGGTTAACAACAACAACAACAACAACAACAACATCATCATCATCATCATCATCATCATCACAACAACAAGAAGAACAATAATAAATAGGAGTATCTATTAAACACCAATGCTATTGACAAATTCACCTGCAGTCAATTGCAAAAGGCAAAAGGCAACAATTGATATCCTGCAGCAATTCCTTGAAGACCATTAAACCTTCCACATCTGCCTGTCCCAGGTGTTTGGGAAGGACTCGATAGGTGGGCTGTAATATCAAATCCAGTCTGAACATCTGGCTGACTCGGCAACAAACAGTAGAATAACTTTCTCTCATTGGACAAAGTACCCTTATCGCATTTGATTGGGTAATAAAAGCACACATTGGAAGAACATAATATACTACTACTACTACTACTACTACTACTACTACTACTACTACTACTACTACTACTACTACTATTCAAGTAATTTAATTTTTGTTAAATTTGCTTCGTCTCTCCTCTCTTCTTTCCTTTTTATCAGTGTTTTGTGTGTGTGGAGTAGAGTAACAATGGAGATTTTAATATTAAGCAATTAGTTGAAGATTGAAGCTATTATCATGTAACCAATCCTTTGATGTGAGTTGCAATGTTGTATTTCCTTTGTCTAAAGTTATACTTTGGAAACTTAAACAATATGAGGCTTGAAATATTGACATCCTAAATCATAATGAATAATTACAGCATTTTTACTTTTCTTTCTTTACCTTAAACACCTTAAGCTTTTCAGACAATAGACTGTTAGTCATCTTTAATCATTTTCTATAAATATCACTGCATTGAAACAATATAAGATATCACAATTTAAAGCAATACAATTAAAGGGGGGGGGAGTGACATTTACTTAGTCACCCTAACTTTATCAAGTCTCATAAAACCATACAATCAGAAAGCTGTAAAAGTGTAATTGTGATTTTAATGTTTGGAAAATGTCAAATATTTTTTTTTAAAAAAAACCATACAATCAAATAAAAACGAAAAATAGTTCTAGTTTTTATCCTGTTTATGGTTTCAACCTGTTTATGGTTTCAAAGTAAATATTAAAAAGCCTTCAAATCCTCAGTTAATTCTATACACCTTTCTTTTCAAAACTGCTATCAGAATATTTGAACTACAGCCATCCCGACTGAAATCCACATAACATATCCCTCAAATTCAGAAATCTATGTTCAGGGTATTTTTCCATCTTCAAACTTAAAAGAATAATAGAGTTGGAAGGGACCTTGGAGGTCTTCTAGTCCAACCCCCTGCTTAGGCAGGAAATCCTAGACCATTTCTGACAAAGGGTTGTTCAATCTCTTCTTAAAAATTTCCAGTGTTGGAGCATTCACAACTTCTGGAGGCAACGTTGTTCCACTGATAAATTATTCAAACTGTCAGGAAATTTCTCCTTAGTTCTAGGTTGTTTCTCTCCTTGATTAGTTTCCATCTTCTTCTTGAGTGTCAATCAATCAATCAATTAAATGCATCAAAATAAGAATTCTTATAGATTATTTATAGTCAATCCAAGCCCTCGACTTGCAATCATAATTAAGCCCAACACATTTGGATTCCTAAACAAAACCATTGTTAACTGGGTTTTCCTCCATTTAACATCCTTTCTTGCCACAGTTGTTAAGTGAATCACTGCAGTTGTTAACACGGTTGTTAAGTGAATCTTTTTTTTTAAAAAAAATGGTATTTTTATTAGTAAAAGAGAAATACAACAACCAATAGCTGGTAAAAGACAATACAACATCCACTGTTTTGCTTTACATTTGACTACGTTTCGAGACATTCCCATAATATCAAAATCATTTTCGACATCAAAGGTTAGGTATCTTCTTCCCACCCTCCCTCTTTCCTTCCCTTCTTTCTTCTTTCCCACTCCCCTTCCTTCCCTTCCTCCTTCTCTCCTTCCCTCCTTCCTTCCCTCCTTTCTTTTCTCCTTTCCAGCCGTGAATCTTTGCTTGCAAAAGGAGATCACATGATCCCAAGAACCCACAGCCACCATAAATACTATTCTGTCTGCCCCAGGCAGAGGTGGGTTCCTACCAGTTCGCACCTATTCGGTAGAACCAGTTCGTCAAATCGACCGAACCGGTTAGAAGAGGTTCCACCAGTGGACCCGGAAAGCAGGCCACACCTACAGAAGAGGTTCCAAAATTCTTTGAAACCCACCCCTGGTCCTTGGATAGGATTATTCTACACTATCATGCTCCTATTTATAAAACTCAGTGCCTCTGTGAAAGGTAAGGATGACTACTGCGTTTGTGGTGCAATCAGAACATGGCGTGTGTTGAAGTTGTTTTAACGCAAACCAAAGATGCCTTTTACAAAACAAGTTTACATCATATTTTTATGCGTGCCAGTGCTGTGTGTGAGGCAATTTAAGGTGGTTCTGACAAGTATCGTCGGCATCTTCATATCCGGTCACATGGGCGGCAAGCCACTCCCATCCAGTCACATGGGCGGCAAGCCACTCCCACAAAAGAGGCCACACCCACAGAGTAGGTTCGAACAATTTTTGAAACCCACCACTGCCCCCCAGGGGTGGATTACTGTTGGCATTACAGCCCGTTCGGTGCACTGGATCACTGCCAAGTTACTACTGGTTCAGCAAAACCCAGCTCTGGTCTCAGAAATGTAATCAGAAATATATGTCCCTTGAATGTAGCCCATGTTGATTTCTAGCACGATCAAACACGGACACAGGAATATCTTTTATGATATTTGGTATGTTGTAAACTGCTTTATGATAAACATCTATGTCATATCAAATATTTTATCCAATCTATGATATCTCCATTCCACAAAATTCATAGATCCTGGACTGTTCTGACCTAGGCTTCCCAAGATCATGAAGCTGACTCCTCGTACCCCTTTTATTTAGGTTAAAGGGAATTCCCCTCCAGCAAACTCCCGGCCAACCGTCTTTCATGAGATTTCACAGCTACAGACCTTTATCAGGCTTGGAGAGCTGCCAAGGAGCCGAGGTGGCGCAGTGGTTAAATGCAGCACTGCAGGCTACTTCAGCTGACTGCAGTTCAGCAGTTTGGCTGTTCAAATCCCACCAGGCTCAAGGTTGACTCAGCCTTCCATCCTTCCGAGGTGGGTGAAATGAGGACCCGGATTGTTGTTGGGGGCAATATGCTGACTCTGTAAACCGCTTAGAGAGGGCTGAAAGCCCTATGAAGCGGTATATAAGCCTAACTATTGCTATAACTATTGCTATTGCTATCTTCCAAACGCCATGCTGTAGCAGCAATTACTTGGCAAGAAGTCAAGAACAGATCTCCACTCTAATGAATTTACCATTTTTTTCAGAATATAAGATGCACCGGAGTAAAAGACGCACCAAGATTTTGAAGAGGCAAATTTTTTTAAAAAAAGTTTTTGCATTGCAGATCTCCCCAAAAACGGCCCGTTTTTTGCAAAAAAAGGGCCTGGTTTCCCCCCCCCCCCAAAAAGGGGCATGAATAGCCTTTAGGAAGCTTGTAGATTGCTCCTTGGGGCTGGAAGGGGGGCAAAATTGAGCAAAAAACAGTCCATTTTTTGATCATTTCTGCCCTCCCCAGCCCCCAGGAGCACTCTGAAAGCCTCCTAAAGGCTATGCATGGCCATTTTTGTGAAGGGGGTGGGGTTTCTGGAGGCAAAAAATGCTGTATTCGATGTATAAGATGGACCCAGATTTTCAGCCTCTTTTTTGAGGGAAAAATGTGTGTCTTATACTGCATAAAATAAGGTAACTAATTGTCTCGTGCAAATTCCCCTCCCCTTTCACTCCCCTTTAATCTCTATGGGAGGGGCCATTCACTGTCCACCTGTGGCTTTACTCCTGAGTCGGCCCTTGTTCCTTAGCTCTTCCCGTCTCCTGGCAGCTCTGCGTATGCGCACTCTGGGAACAGGCTCCAGCTGTTGTTCTTTCCTGCTAATGTCCGACTCTGAAGTCAGCTGATAACTGGCATACGGCTCTGGCCCCCTCTCTGCCTCCGATGCAGAGCCCTCATCAGAGCCTTCCCCAGATTCCAGGACTGGCCCATGTTCCTCCCCAACCTCCTCAATTTCTGAATCTTGTGGGCCACAACATTGGCCTCGTTGTGTAAGTTAACCCATTTGAAGTGCCCTGGCTGAAAAAGTTTTGTCTCGCGACGCGTTATTTTTCCCCAGTTGAAGGTGACAAGAATCGGACTTTTTGTAGTATATAAATTGCGCGGAAGGGAGTTCTAATCTGATTCCAATTCTACAAGGATTTGTTGTGTTGTGGAGTGCACAAGAGTCCCTTTCCACTTCCTTTGCCAGATTTCTTTTGTGTGTCTTCTCTCCCGCTGTGCAAAGATTAAAGGAAGCCAAACTCTCTTAATAGGGAAGGAGATAATATATGCCAGATCACAAATGTGCTAGAAGCTTTATTTAAAAAAAAAAAAAAGACTAACAAGGACATTTAAGAATGGGATAATTAGCAACATTAACAAACTGGGCCAAGTAAAAAAATCCCTCGGTATGAGGGTTGGAGTTAATGCTCCAACCACAAATGACAATTCAAGTTTAAAAATGATCTGTTGACAGATTAGAAGGAACGGTGACAAACCAGTATGAATTGCTGTGATGTCCCTTGGAGAATGGCAAAAATCCAGAAGGTGGTCCAGAGAGAGGTTTCACTTTGTCAAAAGTTGCCAGGTGTGAGAGTCAATGATAGTCCTGGGTGCTGGGTCTCCTCAAAATTCCCTTCGATGACATAGATCTGCCAACGAATCATGATGTGATGTCCAACAAAGAGGAGGACTAGGCGTGACAGGATAGTAGTCTTCCAGCATTTAAGTGGCTGCTACAAAGAAGAGGGAAATCCACTTATTCTCCAAAGCACCTGGAATAGAGTAGAGTAGAGTAGAGTAGAGTAGAGTAGAGAAGAGTAGAGAAGAGAAGAGAAGAGAAGAGAAGAGAAGAGAAGGGAAGAGAAGGGAAGGGAAGAGTAGAATATAATAGAACAGAGCAGAACAGAACAGAATAGAATAGAATAGAATAGAATAGAATAGAATAGAATAGAATACTAAATAGAATAGAATAGAATTAATAGAATAGAATAGAATTAATAGAATAGAATAGAATAGAATTATTAGAATAGAATACAATTATTAAAATAGAATAGAATATAATTATTAGAATAGAATAAAAGAATAGAATTATTAGAATAGAATAGAATAGAATAGAATTATTAAAATAGAATAGAATTATTAGAATAGAATAGAATAGAATAGAATAGAATAGAATAGAATAGAATAGAATAGAATTATTAGAATAGAATAGAATTATTAAAATAGAATAGAATAGAATTATTAGAATAGAATAAAATAGAATAGAATTATTAAAATAGAATAGAATAGAATTATTAAAATAGAATAGAATAGAATTATTAGAATAGAATAAAATAGAATAGAATAGAGTTATTAGAATAGAATAGAATTATTAAAATAGAATAGAATTATTAGAATAGAATTATTAGAATAGAATAGAATTATTAGAATAGAATAAAATAAAATAAAATAAAATAAAATAGAATTATGAGAAGAGAAGGGAAGGGAACTGTAACATGGTGGGTTTTTTTTTGTTTTTTGTTTTATAAACAGTCCAATATTAACCAAGCACTATCTCTCAGGTCAAGTATGCATTTGTGACGCAACCGTGCTATTTTATATTTGAATTTATTTATTTTTTTTACAAAAAAAGTATTTTGATTCCGTCTCCTTCTCCCTCCTCTGCAAAAGAGCCAGGCAGAAAAACTCTGATAATGCGTTTGTGTCTGAAAAGATTACTCTAATTCCTCTTTTAGCATCACTGCTGCCTTTGTAGTCACGCCATTCTCGTATAGTTTTACATGGTTTCACTCTTCATACTTTTTTGATGTATTTTCAAAGTGGCCTTTAATAAGGTAAAGGAAGCTCTTGATTTTGGCCAGGGAATAAATACAAAGACAAGAGGTGGTTTCACATCATTTTACCAGCGGTTCGCCGCGCACCAAAACTGTAATTGTGCACCTCCCGCGCATGCGCACCGCCCTCCATGCGTGCACGGCTTGCACGCATGCACACGGCTTAGAAAATGTGGCTAAAAAGGAAGACATAGAGCGATGTGGTGGCTCGGTGGCTAAGATCCTGAGCTTATCGATCAGAAAGGTCAGCAGTTCGGCAGTTTGAATCCCTAGCGCCATGTAACGGAGTGAGCTCCCATTACTTGTCCCAACTTCTGCCAACCTAGCAGTTCGAAAGCATGTAAAAAATGCAAGTAGAAAAATAGGAACCACCTTTGGTGGGAAGGGAAAAGCATTCCGTGCACCTTTGGCATTGATCATGCCGGCCACATGACCACAGAGACGTCTTCGGAGAGCGTTGGCTCTTCAGCTTTGAAACGGAGATGAACACCACCACCCCTAGAGTTGAGAACGAGTAGCACATATGTGCGAGGGGAACCTTTACCTATGCTTATCCCTATTGATTTCAGCCAATCGTTCCCTGTTGTCTTACAGGAAGCGTTTCGGCTTATGGAAAATACCTATTACATTCCCCCCCGTGCAAATTTAACATAACTTGCGAAGGAAACTCCGCAAAGTTTTGAATTTCTGGACAACCACGAAAGGTTTGTTTAAATTACAGTTGATTTCAAAAGCAAAAGAAGAAGAAAGAAAGAAAGAAAAAAGAACTTTTGCAAAATCCTTCCGTGATAACTGTGGGAGGCTGTTTTCTTGTATTTATGTAAATAGACCAATCTTCAAATCTTCAAGGTACAAGCCAGGAAGCGCATTTTACACAGAAGAAATAATAAAAGACTCGTCAGCTATCCATTGTGCAACTGGGTCTGTGTTTGTTAGCATAGATCTCTCTCTCTCTCTCTCTCTCTCTCTCTCTCTCTCTCTCTCTCTCTCTCTCTCTCTCTCTCTCTCTCTCTCTCTCTCTCTCTCTCTCTCTCTCTCTCTCTCTCTCACACACACACACACACACACACACACACACACAAACACAGAGACATTTTTTCTTTTTGATTTATATTATTCTCAGCAGTAGGAAGTCACTTTTCAAAAATCATATTTAGGCATCAGTCTGCCTTCCCCTGATTTCCTCTATCCAAAGGGCTTGTATTTAAAGCTTAAGTATCCTGGGAATATTGCGTTTCTCAAGATCTCGGAGGAAGAAGGAAGGAGAGACATATTGGTATAACCATATTTGCATAAAGCCTGAGAAGGAGGAAAGGGAAGCCCCTCACTTGATAAGGCAGCCAAGCGTTGATTGATTGGGTGCCATCAAGTTGATGGTGTGGCTCCTGATAATTGCATAAATAGTTTTTTCTCCATCATGCTCTGTCCTCATCTGGTCCTTCACATCTCCCAGTGGTATTCCCATTGCTGATATGAGGAATCTCTCCATCTTCAACTGGTTCTCCTCTCCCCTTCCCCCTCCCTTTCCCTCTCCTCCCCCTCACTCTCTCCCATTTCCTTTCCCTCTTATCTCTCCATCCATCCACCCACCCACCCATCTACCCATCTACCTATCTATATCATCTATCTATCATTCTATCATTCTCTCTCTTTCTTTCTCTTTCTTTCTCTTTCTCTCTCACTCTCTCTCATCTATCTATCTATCTATCTATCATCTATCATCTCTCAGTCTCTCTCTTTCTTTCTCTCTCTCTCATCTCTCCATCCATCCATCTACCTATCTATATCATCTATCTATCATTCTATTTATCATTTTATCTATCATTCTATAGATCCTCTCTCTCTCTCTTTCTCTCTCTGTCTCATCTCTCCATCCATCTACCTATCTATATTATCTATCTATCTATCTATCTATCTATCTATCTATCTATCTATCTATCTATCTATCTATCTATCCATCCATCCATCCATCCATCTATCTATCTATCATTGTCTCTCTCTCTCTCTCTCTCTCTCTTTCTTTCTTTCTTTCTTTCTTTCTTTCTTTCTTTCTTTCTCTCTCTCTCATCTCTCCATCCATCCATCTACCTATCTATATCATCTATCATTCTTTTTATCATTCTATTATTCTATCATCTCTCTCTCTCTTTCTTTCTTTCTTTCTTTCTTTCTTTCTTTCTTTCTTTCTCTCTCTCTCATCTCTCCATCCATCCATCTACCTATCTATATCATCTATCATTCTTTTTATCATTCTATTATTCTATCATTTCTCTCTTTCTTTCTTTCTTTCTTTCTTTCTTTCTTTCTCTCTCTCTCCTCTCTCTCTCATATCTCCATCCATCCATCTACTTATCTATATCATCTGTCTGTCTGTCTGTCTGTCTGTCTGTCTATCTATCTATCTATCTATCTATCTATCTATCATCTATCTATCTATCTATCTATCTATCTATCTATCTATCTATCTATCTATCTATCATCTCTCCGTTTGTCTCTCTGTCAGTCTGTCTCATTCTCTCTCTCTCTCATCGGAGTATGGAGATGTATTCCAACCAGGTTCCTGCTGTCTTTATCCGCTCCGCCTCCTTGCATTATCCTAGCGCCCTGCTCTCCCTCCTGATGTGACGTGACACCTCTTAATGCAACAGGGAAGCCCGACGAGGAGGTTTTGGCAGCCGTGTGAAGAGGATGACATGGGGCTCATGCCTGGCCCGTTGGAGTCTCCAGCCTTCATTTCGCGGAGTCCTTCAGCAGCCACATAAACAAACCTGATGTGATAAAAGGGAGCAGGGGCGCTCAGAGCCGATGGGCAGAAAAGCTGCATTGTGTCTCCAGAGATTCTTCAGCCAGGCCATGAGTGTCCTAAAGGTGCTTTTTTCAAGAGGCAACTGGGCTTTCTGTTTTTTTCTTTAGGAAGACGTTTCGCTTCTCATCCGAGAAGCTTCTTCAGCTCCAGGGTCACGTGATCAAAATTTGGAAGCTTGGCAACTGCCTGGTGTTTGCGACCGTTGCCATGAGCACCTATTAGCCCTCCATTGCTGGGCATCCAGGACCAACTCCGTTGTCTCCTCCCCACTGCTCCAGTGCATGATGTCAGGATCACACTCCCTTGTCTTCTCCCCACTGCTCCAAGGCTCAGGTGCCTCCTGGTGGCCAACCAGCCTCTCTGTGCCCTGCTCGAAGTCTGAACCCTGTCCAGGGTCCTCCACATCCTCCAGAGCCAACTCATAGGGCCCCTCGCTGTCAGAGTCTGGTGGCAGCTCCAACAGTTCCTGCTGGGCCACAACACAGAGCTATCTCTCCAGGCACACAAGCCATTGCCTGTTACCCTTCCAGCTTCCTGGGAACTGGCAGGGCTGGGTTGCTGCCAGCATTACTGTTCAGTTTTTTGCACTGTGCGTGTGCGCATTTGCACCTAAAAAGGCCTGCACAAGAGCACAACGTTAGAAAAGAAAAATGTTACATGTCTGCAATGAAAATTGCTCTGTGCATGCGCAGAACTGAAAATCAAGATGGCGCTGCTGCCGATAGAACCAGTTCGGGAGGGTGGCAGGCTGCGTTAATACCTACTCGACCAAACCGGTCCAAACCGGTAGGAACCCACCTCTGGGTGCCGGCCAGCTGGTCTTCACGTGTGCAGGAGTGCCAGAAACTGGAAGAGCAGCCAACCAGTGCACATGTGCAGCTGCCCTTCCAGTTTCTGGTGCATGCAAGTCCACTGCCCAACTGGTCTTCCGGTTTCTTCTGTGCATGCATGAACAAAGACTAGCTGGCTGGTGCGCATGTGTGCACCAGAAACCAGAAGTTCATCTTCCCAGTGAGGTCATGCTTGGTGCCGAAAAGTTTCACCAACGCTGCCCTAAACAGTAAAATAGGAAGAGGAGGTGGAGGAATAAAAGGAGAGGGGGAGAAAGAAGAAGAAAGAGGAGGGGGAGGAGGAAAGGAGGAGAAGGGGGAGGGGAGGAGGAGGGGAAGGGTAAGAGGAGGAGGACAAGAAGAAGAAGAAGAAGAGGAGAAGGAATAGGAGGAGAAGGGAGGAGAAAGAGGAGGAGGAGGAGGAGAGGAGGAAGAAGGAGGAGGAGGAGGAGAAGAAAAGGAGGAGGAGGAGCAGGAAGGAGGAGAAGGAGGAGGAGAAGAAGAAGAGGAGGAGAAGGAGGAGGAAGAGGAAGAGAAGTAGGAAGAAGGAGGAGGAAGAGGAGCAGGAGAGGAAGGAGGAGGAGAAGGAGGAGGAGGAGAAGAGGAGGAGGAAGAGGAGGAGGAGGAAGGAGGAGGAGGAGGTCAAGAAGAAGAAGAGGAGAAGGAATAGGAGGAGAAGGGAGGAGAAAGAGGAGGAGGAGAGGAGGAGGAAGGAGGAGGAGGAAGAGAAGAAGAAGAAGAGGAGGAGCAGCAGGAAAGAGGAGGATGAGAAGGAGGAGTAAGAGGAAGAGAAGTAGGAAGAAGGAGGAGGAGAAGAAGAAGAAGATGAGGAGGAGGAGGAGCAGGAAGGAGGAGGAGGAGAAGAAGAAGAGGAGGAGAAGGAGGAGGAAGAGGAAGAGAAGTAGGAAGAAGGAGGAGGAAGAGGAGCAGGAGGAGGAAGGAGGAGGAGGAGGAAGGAGGAGGAGGAGAATAAGAAGAGGAGGGGGAAGAAGAAGACGACAAAAAGAAAAAAAAACATTGGGGCATGTATCAAAAGCTTGGCTTGGCATGTCTTCCTTCTCGACTTTCCTTTCAGCTCCTTGGATCTTGTTTTCCATTTTTGAACCTAACCCTCAATCCAGGTGTCATAGCAACTGAGCATTCATGGGCGCCTGGCTGAACCTCCTTGTGTATGGATAGCGCACTCCAGCACACGCGGAGCAGCCCTCATCTGTGAGCATCCAATACATTAAGAACATATCAACGATGGAGTATCCTGGCAACTGAAGATTGCACTTGAAACATGGAAAGCGGCTGGAGGATTGTTAAGGGAAGAAATAAAAGAAACATGTTACCATTCCTTTCCACCGGGAAGTTCATTTTTTTATTTTTCTGCCTTCTCCCCCTTTTTTTTCCTGTCATGCTTCTCACACAAACACCCTCAGCCGAGTTTCTCAATGCTACATTCATTCCTGGTCCATTTACAACGGGGGTCTCCCAAGTTGACAGACTTTTAAGAGTGGTGGACTTCAACTCCCAGAATTCCCTAGCTGGCATTTTAAGAAGCGATTGGACAAACATTTGTCTGAGATAGTATAGAGCAGTGTTTCTCAACCTTGTCAACTTGAAGATGTCTGGACTTCAACTCCCAGAATTCCCCAGCCAGCGAATGCTGGCTGGGGAATTCTGGGAGTTGAAGTCCAGACATCTTCAAGTTGACAAGGTTGAGAAACACTGGTATAGAGGAGAGGTGTCAAACTCAAAGCCCAGGGGCCAGATTCAGCTCCTGGGCACTCAGATCTGGCCCACAGAGCTGCACTGGAAACAGCGAAGGACCAGCCCACAGTGTAGTGGTGATATTCAGTCCCGTTCAGCCCAATTCAGGTGAACCGGTAGTGGCAGAGGGTTGAACTAGAAGACCTCCAAGGTCCCTTCCAACTCTGTTATTCTGTTATGCATAGTCATTTCTAAAACGGGATTTTTCTATGGTCTTCCACAGTTGCAAGCGGTATGCCCTGGTACAGGCCTACTGGAGCCTGCCTGGAGCACCGGATACTGTTACGGGTATGGTGTTCCGGAGAGACCGCCCACCTGCCTGAGCTCCTTACCGGTCTTTTAAGTCTTCAGTGCTTCCACGCACAGTGCGTACAGCACCTTCGCGATGCTCCGTTGAGCAGTTGGGGCATCATGGAGGCTCGCAGAGGTGCTAAGATGCCTGCATGCGCTGCGTGCATCCATGTGGACGCCACCGGGCCCGTTCCAATGGTACCGTATTCTATTCTATTCTATTCTACTCTACTCTACTCTACTCTACTCTACTCTACTCTACTCTACTCTACTCTACTCTACTCTACTCTACTCTACTCTACTCCATTCCATTCTGATTCTATTCTGATTCTATTCTATTCTATTCTATTCTATTCTATTCTATTCTATTCCATTCCATTCCATTCTACTCTACTCTACTCTACTCTACTCTACTCCATTCCATTCCATTCCGATTCTATTCTGATTCTACTCTGCTCTGCTCTACTCCCCTTCACTCCCCTCCCCTCCACTCCACTCCATTCCATTCCGTATTTTATTATTCTACTCTACTCTACTCTACTCTACTCTACTCTACTCTACTCTACTCTACTCTACTCTACTCTACTCTACTCTACTCTACTCTACACTACACTACTCTACTCCATTCCATTCCATTCCATTCTGATTCTATTCTGATTCTATTCTATTCTACTCTACTCTACTCCATTCCATTCCATTCCATTCCGATTCTATTCTGATTCTACTCTGCTCTGCTCTACTCCCCTTCACTCCCCTCCCCTCCCCTCCACTCCATTCCATTCCGTATTTTATTATTCTACTCTACTCTACTCTACTCTACTCTACTCTACTCTACTCTACTCTACTCTACTCTACTCTACTCTACTCCATTCCATTCTGATTCTATTCTGATTCTATTCTGATTCTATTCTATTCTATTCTACTCTACTCTACTCCATTCCATTCCATTCCGATTCTATTCTGATTCTACTCTGCTCTGCTCTACTCCCCTTCACTCCCCTCCCCTCCCCTCCCCTCCATTCCATTCCGTATTTTATTATTCTACTCTACTCTACTCTACTCTAGTCTACTCTACTCTACTCTACTCTACTCCATTCCATTCTGATTCTATTCTGATTCTATTCTATTCTATTCTATTCTATTCTATTCTATTCTACTCTACTCTACTCCATTCCATTCCATTCCGATTCTATTCTGATTCTACTCTGCTCTGCTCTACTCCCCTTCACTCCCCTCCCCTCCCCTCCACTCCATTCCATTCCGTATTTTATTATTCTACTCTACTCTACTCTACTCTACTCTACTCTAGTCTACTCCATTCCATTCCATTCTGATTCTATTCTGATTCTATTCTATTCTATTCTATTCTATTCTACTCTACTCTACTCTACTCTACTCTACTCTACTCTACTCTACTCTACTCTACTCTATTCCATTCCATTCTGATTCTATTCTGATTCTACTCTGCTCTGCTCTACTCCCCTTCACTCCCCTCCCCTCCACTCCACTCCATTCCATTCCGTATTTTATTATTCTACTCTACTCTACTCTACTCTACTCTACTCTACTCTACTCTACTCTACTCTACTCTACTCTACTCTACTCTACTCCACCCCACCCCACCCCACCCCACTCCATTCCATTCTGTATTTTATTATTGTGTTCTGTTCTGTTCTATTCTATTCTATTCTATTCTATTCTATTCTATTCTACTCTACTCTACTCTACTCTATTCCACTCTATTCCATTCTATTCTGATTCTATTCTACTCTACTCCATTCCATTCTATTCTGATTCTATTTTACTTTATTCTAGGGGGGTTGTACTAGAAGCTCTCCAAGGTCCCTTCCAACTCTGTTATTCTATTCTATTCTATTCTATTCTGCTCTACCGTTGGTCTTCCAGCATCTTAAGACTTCCGGTGCTTACTTTGTAAAGCGCATACTTACCTAAATCTCTCAGGTCTATTTTTCTCATGTTCTATTTTTGCTGGCAGAGGGTTGCAGGAGGCTGTCGCGGCCAAAAACAGAGCTCAGGAGCCCATTTTCATTGGCAGAGGGCTCGGGCCTCCACAGGTGCCCTCAACATGAGGGCCGTCAAGCTGGCCATGCCTCCCCGGCCATGCCCACTCTGGCCACGTCCACCCTGGCCTCCCAAGGTCAAATACAACCCTAATGCAGCCCTCAATAACATTGAGCGTCAGGGTTCCAAATAGCATCCAAAATTAAATCAGAATCCAAGGCAAAGTATTGCTCAAAGTTCCAATTTGTTAAGAGAGCCATGTTGGCACCTGTGAAAACCCGAATCTGAAAGCTTCCCGGTTTTCCCCACCTGGTTGAAAGTTCAAGATCTTGCCCCCACACCCACAAGTCCGTCCCATGGTCCAATCTCCCACTGCCACACTGGCAGTTCCACCCATTCAGTTCCGGTCAGGTGCAGAACAATCCTCCCTCCCATTTTTCCACAATAGAAAATGCGTAGTAGAATAATAGAAAGTATGGCAGGCCAAAGATCCAAAAGGAACATGGTTGCAGGCCTGTCGTTGAGTTTGACACCCCTGCTCTAGGATAGAGCCAAGAAACAGAATGGAAAGGAACACTGGAAGTTTTGAAGCAGGGATTGGGCAACCATTTGTCTGGAATGGTATAGGGTGTCCTGCTTGAGCAGGGGGTTGGACTAGAAGACCTCCAAGGTCCCTTCCAACTCTGCTATTCCGTTATTCTCGGATTCCTTTCTTTCTGTTGTCTTCAACTTCACTCCCGTCGGCTTCTTTAAAGCATAATAAGAAAAGAAGATTCCACAATGTGACTCCTTTCACGATGCCTCTGAAAGCGTCGAGAGCCACGTGAATGCTCCTTTCAATTACAATCAGCGCACCCTGTGTGCCACATTCGTTCTAATATTTACATTTCTCTCCTGCTTCCCCCACTCCGTACCGCGTCTCTTTTATTATCGCTTCTGGGAGCTATTTATAAGTTCCTAAGGTAGAAGGAGAGGAAGAAAACCGGTGCTTCTGTGGGTGTCTACTATTTAGAAACATAAACAATCCAAGGAAACAGAACTAGCCTTATGAAGGGGTAGCCAGACTGAGACATCGGAGTGAAGCCTCTGAAGCCAGGATGGTGGGGGGGAAAAGAGAAGAACTAGAGGAGAAACAGACATGGTTGAGAGACAATCACTTATTCCCTGGACATGCTTGAGAACATTGGGCCAATCAGTAGTTTTGGTTTATGGATCATCTAACGAATATCTATCAGACAGGCATTATTTTCCCCTGAAAATAAACCCTCCCCGAAAATATTGCAACACAGCAGCAGCCACGAGGTGACCATGCTCTCCGCCTCGTGCACCTCAAAAATAATAAGACCCCCCCAAAAAATATTGCAACACAGAAGCAGCTACGAGGTGACCATGCTCTCCGTCTCCTGCACCTCAAAAATAATAAGACCTCCCCGAAAATAAGGCCTTATTTCCGGGGGGATGTCAAAGGAAAATAAGACCCTGTCTTATTTTGGGGAACAAATGGTACTAGCTAGGCCAGTGATGGCAGACTTTTTCAACACTGAATGCCCAAACTGGAACATACGTGCATACCAGGGGTGGGTTTCAGGCGGTTCGCGGCGGTCCCCGCGAACCAGTTGGTCAGTGAACCCGGAAGTAAGTAACTTCCGGGAACGCCAAAGGATCCACCCGCCCGCCCACGTTTCTTATCCGGTTTTGATGAGTTCTGCGCTTCCACGCATGTGCAGAACGCATACAGCGCCTGCGCGATCCTCCAGGAGCAGCTGGAGCATCACACAGGTGCTAGTACACATGCGTGCACTGCGCGTGTGCACGAGGATGCCGCCGGCCCCGTTCCAACCGAACCGGTTGGAACAGGGCGAGAAACCCACCCCTGGTGCATACGCATGCATGCCCGTGTGCTGGAGCACCGAAGCCCAAAGACCAGCTGACTGGTATGCATGCACACGCCAGCCAGCTGATCTTTCAAGTTTCCGGTGTGCGCACACCTGTGTTTTGGCTGGTTTTCAGGCCATTTTGGGGCTTAAAAAAAGCCAGAAAGAGCAGCCTGAAAATGGAATGCAAAATGGCACAAAAATGGCCTGCTCTTTGGCCATTTTTGGCTGGTTTGGGGGATGTTTTCTGGTGCTCCGGCACTCGTGAAGACCAGCTGGCCAGCTATTCTCCAAAGCCCCTCTAAAGGCAGGACAAGAAGCAATGGATGGAAACTAAGGAGGGAAGCCACCTAGGACCAAGGAGACATTTCATAACCGTGGCACGACAAAACCGCGCTAGTCAAGATCGCGGTGATAAAATCGCGGCGCTAAAGCCGCGACGTCATCACCGCCGCGACAACAGCACGGCAACAGAAGGGCGCTTTAAAACGGCGCCGCGGCAGAAAGCCGACTTCAATTAAGGTAAGGGTTAGGGTTAGGGTTAGGGTTAGGGTTAGGGTTAGGGTTAGGGTTAGGGTTAGGGTTAGGGTTAGGGTTAGGGTTAGGGTTAGGGTTAGGGTTAGGGTTAGGGTTAGGGTTAGGGTTAGGGTTAGGGTTAGGGTGGTGGAACCTTTCATAACAGTGTGTTGGAAGAAATACCCATCTTTTGTTCTCTTGACCTAAATTTAGGGTAAAAGAAGTCGTGTGAACCCAACCGCCAAGTAATATGGGGGTCACTTACTACATCCCTCTGAACCTTGTCGTAGCCATAGAGTAAAATAAGGGCAGGAGCACCCAGCCACTGCTTCTGCGACAGCCGAAATGAGCACCGAGCAAGAATTCCACAACTTATTTCTTTCCTTGAAGGAAAGCTTAAAAATGCAAAGTAAGTCGAAATCGCTCATTGTTCCGGGATTTTAAACATGGGTGCAGTACTAAGAAGTATGAACCGAGAAGAGATTTGCTCTCCTTTTTAATCTAAGCTTTTCCCTATTTGCTTTTCTATAGCCTAAATTTCTACCAGCGTTTCGAGATATGGTTGGTAACTCAGAAATATGAGGGCAATAAGACTGTAAAGAAAAAAGGAAGAAAGTTTGCCCGTAGCAAACACTTCCAAAAATATATTGCACATCCTAAAGAAATCGCTTCTAAATCTCTCAGTTAAGCTAGATAGAGTCAAGACAATGAGGAGTGTTAGTACCACTTTATAAGGCCTTGGTAAGGCCACACTTGGAATATTGCATCCACTTCGGGTCACTGTGATATTAAGAAAAAAGATGTGGAGACTTTAGAAAGAGTGCAGAAAAGAGCAACAAAGAGAATTAGAGAACTGGAAGCTAAAACATATGGACAATAATTGCTGGAATTGGGTATGTCTACTCCAGTGGGACACAGTGGGACTCGGTGGCTCAGTGGCTAAGACGCTGAGCTTGCCGATCAGAAAGGTCGGCAATTCGGCAGTTCGAATCCCCAGCACCGCATAACGGAGTGAGCTCCCGTTACTTGTCCCAGCTTCTTCCAACCTAGCAGCTCGAAAGCACGTAAAAAATGCAAGTAGAAAAACATTCACGTAATTGTTATTCTTCTTTACAGTTGTCATTCTTTACACATTTATTAATTCATTTAATAGGTTATAATATACAGTTTGGGTTGCTTTATTTAACATCCCTTCCTTCTTTTGTAACACCTCCTTGTTTTCTCTTTCTTTTCTCCCTCTCTCCCTTCTCTATTTCCTTCCTTCCTCCTCTCCTTCCCCCTTCCTTCTCCCCTTCCCTTTCTCCTACTCCTACTCTTCCCCTTCCTACCCTCTCCCCTTCTCTTCCTCTCCCTTCCATCTTCCTCTCCTTCCCCTTCCTTCTTCCCTTCCCTTTCTTCCTCTTCCCCTTCCTACCCTCTCTCCTTCTCTTCCTCTCCCTTCCATCCTCCTCTCCTTCCCCTTCCTTCTTCCCTTACCTTTCTTCCTCTTCCCCTTCCTACCCTCTCTCCTTCTCTTCCTCTCCCATCCTCCTCTCCTTCCCCTTCCTTCTTCCCTTACCTTTCTTCCTCTTCCTCTTCCCCTTCCTACCCTCTCCTTCTCTTCCTCTCCCTTCCATCCTCCTCTCCTTCCCCTTCCTTCTTCCCTTACCTTTCTTCCTCTTCCTCTTCCCCTTCCTACCCTCTCTCCTTCTCTTCCTCTCCCTTCCATCCTCCTCTCCTTCCCCTTCCTTCTCCCCTTCCCTTTCTTCCTCTTCCTCTTCCCCTTCCTACCCTCTCTCCTTCTCTTCCTCTCCCTTCCATCCTCCTCTCCTTCCCCTTCCTTCTTCCCTTACCTTTCTTCCTCTTCCTCTTCCCCTTCCTACCCTCTCTCCTTCTCTTCCTCTCCCTTCCATCCTCCTCTCCTTCCCCTTCCTTCTTCCCTTACCTTTCTTCCTCTTCCTCTTCCCCTTCCTACCCTCTCTCCTTCTCTTCCTCTCCCTTCCATCCTCCTCTCCTTCCCCTTCCTTCTTCCCTTACCTTTCTTCCTCTTCCTCTTCCCCTTCCTACCCTCTCTCCTTCTCTTCCTCTCCCTTCCATCCTCCTCTGCTTACCTCTTTCTTCTTTCCCTCCTCTTCCTCTCATTCTCGCCTCCTCTCTCCCTTTCTTTTTCTGTTGTTATCAGTGTCTCTTTCAGATCTCGGTTTATGTTTCCTTGGGATGGCATTTCCGCAAACCCTAATATCATTTGGTGTCGTTTCTTATTCCCTTACTTTCGCTAATCTATCCTAGCTATGTTCCCCCCCACCCTTTATATCTCACTCTTGAATATATATTTATATATTTATTATTTTATTTTCTGTTTTCCCCTCCCCCCCCCGCCTTTTCCATGTAACAGTGCCTTGTCTGGGTTCTATCCATAATTTAACAACAGGTTCTCTGCCCTAATGACCAGCTCGGTAGGTGGGTCATGTGGTCATGTGACTGGGTGGGCATGGCCAACTCAATGTCACTCACGTCGATGGGCGCTTTGCTTTAGCTGTTACAATGTAATCAGGGTTAACCAGAGAGGCAGTTTCTGTAAGCAGGGCAATAAAGATTAGGCTAGAAACAACACCAGAATGTTTCCTTCCTTCCTGCCTTCCTTACAGTATTAGCCCTGTAAAGTGGGAAAAAACAAAATGAGATTTCTTCCAACAACCGGTTCTCTGAACCTCTTAGAAAGTTATTGACCGGTTCTCCCGAATAGGTGCGAACCGGCTGAATCCCACCACTGGTTCTCTTTTCCCTACTTTCTTTTCTAGTTTCCTTTCTCTAGCCAATCATAAAAGGCCACTTCAGTTGACTGCTATCTGCAGTTCGGCTGTTCAAATCTCACCGGCTCAGGGTTGACTCAGCCTTCCATCCTTCCGAGGTGGGTAAAATGAGAACCCAGATTGTTGTTGGGGGCAATATGCTAACTCTGTAAACCGCTTAGAGAGGGCTGAAAGCCCTATGAAGCGGTATATAAGTCTAACTGCTATTGCTATTGCTATAAAATCTTCCCCATGTTTGAAATACTCCGATTCCTCTTTAACCTTTATTTTCACTAAATGAATTGTTGTAGGTGGAGAACTAGCTGTAGGCCTCATACATATTTACCTCTCCTTGAAGCCTCTGGGGCTTTTTTTTACTGTTTTCAAACAGCATAGAAACACACCCTTATTTTCATATGTAAATGTCTTTTCTTTTGTATCGCAAAACTTTGTAAGCGGGGATGGCAAGGAACAGCAAAGGGAATAGATATCATTGTCTGGAATGTTTGCAGCTGCTGCGCAGAAGGGATACATGCACCGCAAGGAAAATGAGAAAAATTCCTTCTAATGTGAAAGGGGAAAAAAATATCTTTATTCCATTGTCTTTGAAAGCAGAACTTTCCTGGGTGAAAATCCTGCTATCAGCCAGCTGTTCACCACAACAATGATCTCATTACAAACAGGCTCTTTTATCTGTTGGCACAGACTGGGAAATTTTGTGGGGGTTTTTTTGCTCGCCGAGATGTCCTTTCCTAGGCGGTCCTCGAGTTATGACTGTTTATTTTGCAACTTTTCAAAGTTAAATGGCACCGAACAAAAAGATTTGATGGCTACCTTTTTACCCTTATGACCGTTGCAGCATCCGCATGGTCACGGGATCAAAATTCAGACACTTGACAACTGACTCCTATTTACGACGCTTGTAGTGTCCCCGGGGGGTCATCTGATTGCCTTTTGCAATCTTCTGGCAAGCAATGAAGAAACAAGAAGTTGTGAATGCTCCAACACTGGAATTTTTAAAGAAGAGATTGGATAACCCTTTGTCTGAAGTGATGTGGGGCTTCCTGCCTAAGTAGGGGGGTTGGACTAGAAGACCTCCAAGGTCCCTTCCAACTCTGTAATTCTATTCTATTCTATTCTGCTCTACTGCACTCAATTCTATTCTGATTCTATTCTATTCTTCTCCATTCCATTCTATACTGATTCTATTCTACTCTACTCTACTCCATTCCATTCCATTCTATTCTGATTCTATTCTGATTCTATTCTGATTCTATTCTGATTCTATTCTGATTCTATTCTGATTCTATTCTGATTCTATTCTGATTCTATTCTGATTCTATTCTGATTCTATTCTGATTCTATTCTACTCTACTCTACTGTACTCTACTCTACTGTACTCTACTCTACTCTACTCTACTCTATTCCACTCTATTCCACTCTATTCCACTCTATTCCATTCTATTCTGATTCTATTCTACTCTACTCCATTCCATTCTATTCTGATTCTATTTTATTCTATTCTACTCTACTCTATTCTGATTCTACTCTACTCTACTCCATTCCATTCTATTCTGATTCTATTCTGATTCTACTCTGCTCTGCTCTGCTCTGCCTCTGCTCTGCTCTGCTCTGCTCTGCTCTACTCTACTCCCCTCCACTCCCCTCCACTCCACTCCATTCCACTCCATTCCATTCCGTATTTTATTATTCTATTCTATTGTATTCTATTCTACTCTACTCTACTCTACTCTACTCTACTCTACTCTACTCCACTCCACTCCACTCCACTCCACTCCACTCCACTCCACCCCACCCCACCCCACTCCACTCCATTCCATTCCATTCTGTATTTTATTATTGTGTTCTATTCTATTCTGATTCCATTCTGATTCTACTCTACTCTACTCTATTCCATTCTATTCTGATTCTGTTCTACTCTACTCCATTCCATTCTATTCTGATTCTGTTCTACTCTATTCTATTCTATTCTATTCTATTCTACTCCACTCTACTCTACTCTATTCCATTCTATTCTATTCTATTCTGATTCTATTCTGATTCTATTCTATTCTATTCTATTCTACTCTACTCTACTCTACTCTATTCTGCATTCCATGCCATTCCATTCCTTATTCTATTCTATTCTATTCTATTCTATTCTATTCTGAATCCAGATTCATTTAACAGCCATGTGACTAACTTAACAACTGCAATGATTCACTTAATATCTGTGGCAAGAAAGGTCATAAAATGGGGCAAAACTCACTTAATAAGTGCCTCACGTAGCAATGGAAATTCTGGGTTTCGTTGTGGTCGTAAGTCGAGGACTGCCTGTATCTGAGGTCTGGCGGCTGAATATGTGAAAAGAATCACTGAAAATCATGGGAATGAGATGTTGGGGGGGAAATATCAATATTCTGTCTGTTAGGTTATAGCCTGTAATTCTCCATGAACAAGAGATAAATGAATCCCCATCCATTGAACTGGGTTTTCGAGGGATCATGTCTGATTGATTTTATTCTTTACGAGAACAATGAAAGATCAAGGCCCTTTGAAGCCTTCCCTTCCGACAGCTGTTAAATCTGAAATCTCCACCTAGTACTCCCAGCAGCTACACAGTAGTCCTCGACGTACGGCCACAGTGGGGCCCAAGATTTCTGCGTCGAAGTGGAGAGGCATTTGTTCAACGAGTTGTGTCCCGCTTTACGACTTTTCTCGCCGTAGCTGTGAAGTGAATCCGGGCAGCTGTTCAATTAATCTCACTGCTGTTAAATGAATCTCTCCCCCCCCCCTTGTCTTTTGCTTGTCGGAAGGTCACAAAACAGGGGTGGGTTTCGACCGGTTCGCACCGGTCCCTGCGATCCGGTTGGTCGCTGAACCCGGAAGTAAGTAACTTCCGGGAACGGCGAAGCCCCCCCCCCCACGCCCGCGCCCGCGCGCGCCCGCACACCCGCGCCCGCTCCTTACCCGGTTTTTCCTAATTCTGCGCTTCTACGCATGCGCAGAACGCATACAGCGCCTGCGCGATCCTCCAGGAGCAGCTGGACCATCGCGCAGACGCTAGTATGCATGCGCGCACCGCACGCATGCGTGCGCATGCCACGTGCGTGCACAAGGACGCCGCGTGCGTGCGCGAGGACGCCGCCGGCCTCGTTCCAACCGAACCGGTTGGAACGGGGCGAGAAACCCACCCCTGTCACAAAAGCTGGATCACGTGACCCTAGGACCCCGCAACCGTCATAAATATGAGCCAGTTGCCAAGCATCTGAATGTTGAGGCTGCCATGGTCGTGAGTGTGAAGAGCGGTCATAAGACAACTTTTTCATTATACTGTTGTAGCAAAGGCAATAGCACTTAGACTTATATACCGCTTCACAGTGCTTCACAGCTCTCTCTAAGCTCTTTACTGCCTCTTGTCCTCAACAATCCTTGTTTTACTCACCTCAGCAAGGTGGAAGGCTGAGTCCATTATCTTGACCCAGTCAGCATCGAACTCCTGGCAGTGGGCATTACTGAATTCTAACTACTGTGACACCAGGGCTCCCTTGCTCCCTCCCTCCCTCCCTCCCTCCCTCCCTCCCTCCCTCCCTTCCTTCCTTCCTTCCTTCCCTTCCTTCCTTCCTTCCTTTCTTCCTTCCTCCCTCCCTCCCTCTCTCCCTCTGTCTCTTTGCAATAGCACATATGCTGCTTCACAGTGCTTTTATAGCCCCCTCTAAGCTGTTTACAGAGTCAGCCTCTTGCCCCCAACAATCTGGGTCCTCATTTGACCCACCTCGGAAGGATGGAAGTCTGAGTCAGCTACCTTAAGTCAGTCAGGGTCGAACTCCTGGCAGTGGGCAGAGTTAACCTGCAATACTGAATTTTAACTACTGTGCCACCAGGGCTCCCTTCCTTCCTTCCTTCCTTCCTTCCTTCCTTCCTTCCTTCCTTCCTTCCTTCCTTCCTTCCTTCCTTCCTCCCTCCCTCTCTCTCTCCCTCCCTCCCTCCCTCCCTCCCTTCCTCCCTCCTTCCTTCCTAATAGTACTTAGACTTATATACTGCTTCACAGTGCTTTTATAGCCCCCTCTAAGCTGTTTACAGAGTCAGCCTCTTGCCCCCAACAATCTGGGTCCTCATTTTACCCACCTCGGAAGGATGTGAGGCTGAGTCAACTACCTTGAGCCAGTCAAGATCGAACTCCTGGCAGTGGGCAGAGTTAACCTGCAATACTGAATTCTAACTACTGTGCCACCAGGGCTCCCTTCCTTCCTTCCTTCCTTCCTTCCTTCCTTCCTTCCTTCCTTCCTTCCTTCCCTCCCTCCCTCCCTCCCTCCCTCCCTCCCTCCCGCACCCCTCCCTCCCTTTACAATAGCACTTATATACTGCTTCACAGTGCTTTTATAGCCCCCTCTAAGCGGTTTACAGAGTCAGCCTCTTGCCCCCAACAATCTGGGTCCTCATTTTATCCACCTCGGAAGGATGGAAGGCTGAGTCAGCTACCTTGAACCAGTCAGGATCAAACTCCTGGCAGTGGGCAGAGTTAACCTGCAATACTGAATTCTAACTACTCTGCCACCAGGGCTCCCTTCCTCCGTCCCTCCGTCCCTCCCTCCCTCCCTCTCACCGTCTCTTTGCAATAGCACTTATATACCGCTTCCCAGTGCTTTTATAGCCCTCTCTAAGCAGTTTACAGAATCAGCCTCTTGCCCCCCAACAATCTGGGTCCTCATTTTACCCGCCTTGGCAGGACGGAAGGCTGAGTCGACCTTGAGCCTGGTGAGATTCGAACTGCCAAATTGCAGGGAGGCAGAAAGTAGCCTGCAGTATTGCACTCTAACCACTGCGCCACCGAGGCTCTTGTAACTTCAAACGGTCGCTAAACACACAAGGTTGCAAGTGGAGAACTATCTGTACGGTTATCCAAGGAGTGGGGCTGTGTGCACAAACGACAGCGTGCGAAAAAGAAAAAGAAAAAAAAAGAGGACGGCAACAGTGAAATCGGTGGATCTCTGTTTCCAAGGCGATGACATATTAACATAAGACCTAAAATTATACTGCCGCTAATGTATCTTGTCACTTAGAAGTTTTGATTGCGATGTGGAAGGCTTCATGATAGGCTCTTGAGGCTGAACATTTCCACAGAAAAAAAACTTGGCAACTAATTCTAGGTGTGAGCGACAAAGCCCCTTGATTGATGGGCCTTCCTTCCTTCCCTAATATTATTATTATTATTATTATTTGACCTGCCCAAGGAAAAGCTGTCATCATCTGATTTGAAGGAGGGAAGGAGTAAGAATCGGAAAACACTTTGCTCGTTCAACCCACGATGCTCCCTTGATCAATCCACTGCTTCCAACTACCAATTAATTGATTATAGGTGAAACGTGTTCTGGGTTTTTTTTAAAATAAAGTTTTATTTATTTTTTTCATTTTCATAACGTATAACCACATGTCTACTATTACATAGCCAACATCATATTGTATTATTAAATGTTTACATCAATTCATCGTACCATCCACTCCCCAAAACCAATTATTGGCTCTTCTGCTCTCCATACACTGTATTTGTACCTTATCCATCACTTTCTTCTCCCTCTCTCCTCCTCCTCCCTACCTCCTTTCTTCCCTCTGTCGTCCTTCTCTTCTCTACTTCCCCTTCCTCTCTCCTTCTCCTCTCTCCCCTTTCCACTCCTCCTTTCTCTCCACCTCTCCCTCCCTGCCCTCTCTCCCTTTTCCCCCTTTTTATGTACAATTCTTTATTTATTTAAACTTAGCTACTTATGACCAAATATTATTTACCTATATTATGCTTTATATTTTTACTGTCATTTATTCTCTTACATACAGTTATAGATTCACATAGTTATTCTTTTTCTTTGCCATTCTTATATTATTATTATTCCATTTAAGAGGTTATAAGGTAGAGTTTGGAATGCTTTGTTTACCATCCTTCGCATCTGACACCACCTTATTTTCTTTCTTTTCTTTTCTCCCTCCCTTCCTTCTCTACTTCCTTCCTTCCTCCTCTCCATCCCCTTCTTCCTTCCCTTACCTCTCCCCTACTCCTATCCTCTTTCTTCTCCTTCCTACCCTCTCTCTTTCTCTTTCTTTCTCTTCCTCCCTCCTTCTTTTTCTCTCCCTTCCACCCACCTCTCCTTACCTCTTTCTTCTTCCCTTACCTCTCCTCCACACTTCTTCTTCCTCTCCTACTATCTCTCCTTCTCTTTCTCTCTCTTCCACCCTCCACTCCTTTACCTTCCTTCGTCCTTCCGTTCTCTACTTCCTTCTTCCCCTCCTTTCCTTCCTTCTTCCCTTCCTTTCTTTTTCTATTGTTATAGGTGTCTCTTTCAAATCCCAGTTTATGTTTTCTTGGGGATGGTATTTCCACAAACCCATTTTTGTTTCATATCATTTCCTTTTTTTCTCTAGCATTCTACAGTCTATATGCCAGCTATCGTCCTGGTTTGATTTCACCAATCATGACCCCCTTGTTTTACTCATAACTATTATTTTTGAGTGTTATTCTATTCTTTCCTTGCTTCTTTATTTCTTTGCTCCATCCATCTATACCAATTATCCCATATCTGGTCGAATTCTGATTCTTCCTTTCCTTGTATTTCTTTCGTTAATTTATCCATTTCGGCACAGTCCATAATTTTTCTTATTAGTTCATCTTCATTTGGGGTTAGTTTGTTTTTCCACTTCTGGGCGAAAGCAATCCTTGCTGCTGTAAGTATATGTAGTATTAGATATTGTATTTCTTTTTTGTGTTTCACCGACATAATTCCTAATAGAAAGAGTTCAGGTTTCCAATCTAATTTAACCCTTGTTATTTCTCCCCCCGCTCTCTCTCTCCTACCCCTCTCTTCTTCCCTTACCTCTCTTCTCTACTTCCCACTCTTCATCTCATTTACTTGGTGTATTTCAGCCTCTGAGCGAGCTCCCTTTTATGTTGATGGTATTTATAATTCCTTTTCAATACACATATTTCATTTTAACATGCATTCTCCACCTTTAAAAAAAATAGAACAAAAAAGTATACATACATACATACATACACACACACACACACATATACACACACACAAACATATATCTATATCTATATCTATTTCTATAGCTATAGCTATAGCTATATCTCTATATCTCTATATCTCTATATCTCTATATCTCTATATCTCTATATCTCTATATCTCTATCTCTATATCTCTATCTCTATCTCTATCTCTATCTCTATCTCTATCTCTATCTCTATCTCTATCTCTATCTCTATCTCTATCTATCTATCTATCTATCTATCTATCTATCTATCTATCTACCTACCTACCTACCTACCTACCTACCTACCTACCTACCTACCTATATCTATCTATATCTATTTCTATTTCTATTTCTATTTCTATTTCTATTTCTATTTCTATTTCTATTTCTATTTCTATTTCTATTTCTATTTCTATATCTAATCTATATCTATATCTATATCTATATCTATATCTATATCTATATCTATATCTATATCTATATCTATATCTATATCTATATCTATATCTATATCTATATCTATATCTATATCTATATCTATATCTATATCTATATCTATATCTATATCTATATCTATATCTATCTATATCTATATCTATATCTATATCTATATCTATATCTATATCTATATATCTATCTATCTATCTATCTATCTATCTATCTATCTATCTATCTATCTATCTATCTATCTATCTATCTATCTATCTATCTATCTATCTATCTATACATACACACACACACACACACCCCAGCCTAATTTTGGCCAAGATGTAGACCTGGTTACAATTCCCAGCTAGTCTCATCATTATCTTTATATAATTATACATCCTTACATGCCCCCAATTTGTGATTCTGTCTTTAAATCTCAATAATTTGCCATTGTAGGTGTATTTTGAAGGACTTAGGGAGGCAGTAAAAGGAATTGCTAAATTAAGCCATTAAAAAGAAGGGATAGCTTAATTATTTGTGTGTGAAAGAGACACACACTAGTGCAATGGTGATTAACCTTTTTGGCATAGAGTGCCGAAACAGAAACATGTCTGTTTGTGAGTGTGTGTGTGCTAGTGCGCATGCACACCCAGAACACCACAACCTGGAAGAGAACAGCTGGCCAGCTGTGCTTTCGGTTTCCATTGTATGCATGCACACCAGTGGTGGGTTTCAATTTTTTTTAGAACCTCTTCTGTAGGTGTGGCCTGCTATGTGGGAGTGGCTTGCCGGGCATGTGACTGGGTTGGAGTGGCTTGCCGGCCATGTGATCGAGTGGGTATGGCTTGGCAGTCATGTGACTGGGTGGGCGTGGCCAACTTCCAGATGTTTCATTACTCTACTAGGTAACATCGTCAGTGCTAGAAGGGAGGAGGAGGGAGAGGAAGAGGAGGGAAAGGAGGAGGACTATGGTCTTTGGTGCTATCCGAGCTTGGTTGTTTTCTTCCAGACGTTTCATTACCCAACTAAATAACATAATCAGTGCGGGAAGGAAGGAGGAGGAGGAAGAGGAGGGAGGGGAAGAGGAAGAGAAGGGAGGGGAAGAGGAAGAGGAGGGAGGGAAAGAGGAGGAGGAGGACTATAGTGCTTTCTGAGTTTGCTTGCTTCCTTGCAGACATTTCATTACCCTACTAGGTAACATCATCAGTGCTAGAAGGGAGGAAGAGGGAGGAGGAGGGAGAGGAAGGAGAGGAAGAGGAGGGAGAGGAAGAGGAAGAGGAGGGAGAGGAGGAGGACTATGGTCTTTGGTACCATGGCACGACAAAACCGCGCTCGTCATAAAATCGCGTCGCTAAAGCCGCAACGTCATCACCGCCGTGACAACAGCGCGGCAACAGAAGGGCGCTTTAAAATGGCGCCGCAGCAGAAAGCCGATTTCAATTAAGGTAAGGGTTAGGATTAGGTTTAGGGGTTTGGTTTAGGGTTAAGTATAGGGTTAGGTTTAGGGTTAGGTTTAGGGTACTGAGTGCTTGGGAATGCGCGGATTTGCCCTCCGCGATTATGTCATCGCGGGAGGGTCGCGTTTTTCCTTAGCGCTTCGAACGGCGCGAATTAGTCTTCGCACTTATGTCTCCGCGGATAAGGGCTTCGCGGATTTGTGGTGGAACCCTTTGGTACTATCTCAGCTTGGTTGTTTTCTTACAGACGTTTCATTACTCAACTAGCTAACATCATCAGTGAGCCCTGCAGTCGGAAGATTACCACTGAAATAATAAATAAGCCACATAGCAGCAATAATTTCCTTATTTAGAAAAAGTCATTAGTCCTTTTTTGCCTTATTTAGCTATTCAGACAAATGTGCTTCTTATTTTACAAGCCACAGCATCTTATGTGAGATTTTTCAAGCTCAGTCTTATCTCTCTCCTATCCCGCCATCCCCTTGTTACTAGAATTATTTTAAGACAATGATCTGTGTTGGAGGCATTTCAAAAGATTGCATCTTTCTCTTGTTAATAATTAAATCTTGTAATCAAAACAAATTGTTAGCTTTCTGTTGAACACATTTCTTGGTTACCTTCCGCTTCCAAAAAAAAACCCCAAACATTTAAGAACGATGTAAGAGAGAACAGATTTGAATGGATTTCTCACACACACACCCCAGTATTTACCCTTGATTTTCAGAACAGAACAAGATAACAGAGTTAGAAGGGACCTTAGAGGTCTTCTAACCCAACCCCCTGCTCAGGCAGGAAACCCTGTACCATTTCAGGCAAATGGTTGTCCCATCTCTTCTTTAAAACCATCCAGTTGTGGAGCATTGACAACATCTGGAGGCAAGTTGTTCCACGGATCGATTGTTCTAACTGTCAGAAGATTTCTCCCTAATTCCAAGTTGCTTCTCCCTTTGCTTAGTTTCCATCCATTCAGTAATCTACTTATTAACCCGTCATCTCATGATGAATTTGACTTAGGGGTTTTCAAATAAAGCTGCCTGGTGTCACCTCGGCAACTTGGGTGGCACAGAAGTTAAACAATAAATAAACAAACCAGGAAAGAAAGAAAGAAAGAAAGAAAGAAAGAAAGAAAGAAAGAAAGAAAGAAAGAGGGAGGGAAGGAGGAAAGGGGAAAGGAGGAAGGAAAATAGAGAGAGAGAAGAAAGAAAGAGAGAAAGAAGAAAGAGAGAAAAAGAAAGAGGAAGGAAGGAAAACAAGGAGAGAGAAAGAAAGAGGGAAAGAGAAAAGAAAGAGAGGGGGAGGGAGGGAAGGAGGGAGGGAGGGAAGGGGAAAGGAGGAAGGAAAACACACACAGAGAGAAGAAAGAAAGAAAGAAAGAAAGAAAGAAAGAAAGAAAGAAAGAAAGAAAGAAGAGAGAAAGAGAGAAAGAGAAAGGAAGGAAGGAAGGAAGGAAGGAAGGAAGAAGGGAAGAAAGGAAGAGAAGGGGAAAGGAGGAAGGAAAACAGAGAGAGAGAAGAAAGAAAGAGAGAAAGGAGAGAGAAAGAGAGAAAAAGAAAGGAAGGAAGGAAGGAAAAAAGGAGAGAGAAGGAAAGAGGGAAAGAAAGAAAGAAAGAAAGGGAGAGAAGGGGAAAGGAGGAAGGAAAACAAAGAGAGAGGGGGGGTGAAGGAAGTAAAAGAAAGAGAGAAAGGTAGGGAAAGAGAAAGAAAGGAAGGAAGGGAACGAAAAAAGAGAAAGAAAGAGAGAGAGAGAGAAGGGGAAAGGAGGAAGGAAAACAAAGAGAGAGAGAGAGAAAGAGGGGGAGAAGGAAGTAAAAGAAAGAGAGAAAGGTAGGGAAAGAGAAAGGAAGGAAGGCAGGAAGGGAATGAAAAAAGGAAGAAAGGAAGAAAGGAAGAAAGGAAGAAAGAAAGAAAGAAAGAAAAAGAAAGAAAGAAAGAAAGAAAGAAAGAAAGAAAGAAAGAAAGAAAGAAAGAAAGATTATTTGCATCATTTATATAGAGGCATCATCATGTACATTATTATGCATTTGGTAGAAATCCCAAACAAATTGGATCCACTGAATAGTCTGTTATAGCAAGGGATAAAAAAATTAAATCTTCAGGAACTCAGAAAGTGAATTAAGGCTTTTGTGTAAAGACTCCACTTTTGGCTTTGTGCTTTTTCCATATTGTTAATGGCCTAGATCAGTGATAATTAACTTGTTTGGTGCCAAGTGCCCAAAGAGCGTGAATACGCCTGCGTCCAAACTCCCCAAATCCAATGCGACCGGGGGAGGGGCGCATAAGCCCTGCCCCCTCTTGCCCATTTTTGGCTTCCAGGCTGCTGCAGGAGGCCCATGCGCAGCCGAGACCCGAAGACCAGCTGGCTGGCATGAGGTTTCCCATCGTGGGCCTTCATTCACTCTCTGCACCTACATCTCCCATCTTTGGAAATATATACGTACCCGAATGCCCCCTCCACTTATTGGTGGGGAAACAAAAGAACTTTGGGGCCGTGTTTTTCTTAGCATGCACAAGTTATTTCTGCAACTGACAATTGATGGAAAGCGCTTGCGAACGGGTTACAACCGACGGTGATTTATTAAGCCTTATTCTGAGCTTTGCGTGAAGTTGTTGCTAGAATGCCAACGGAAAGGATGCGGGGGCAGAACTGAACTAAAAATAGAAGGGCAATCTGCAACGCGGATTGAGCAAAATTAGAGTCACCAAGAATACAGCCGAAGCGCTTTGAACATTCGAGTAATTTCCCCTCCTTTGGAACACGGTGTCGTTCGTTCCTTTACATCCTTTTATAAGCTCGGTGTCAAAACTTGTGGTTCCCACATCGGGTGGCGAAAATCCAGGTGCCCAAAGGATGCAGCACATTTTAACTCTTCATATTTTCATTCCAAAATCTAGACTTTTTCAAGCCGGGCGAGGTTTCCTTAACCCACGGTTGAGAGAGGCACCCTTTCAAATCTCAGGTAGCCCTCGGCTCATGACCAAAATTGAGCCCAACACTTCTGTTGCTAAGTGAGACAGTTGTTAAGTGAGTTCCCCCCCATTTTATGAACTTTCTTGCTACTATTGTTAAGTGAATTATTCTGTTATATATTCTATTCTATTCTACTCCATTTTATTCCATTCCACTCCATATTTTATATTCCATTCTATTCCATTCCATTCTATTCCATTCCACTCCATATTTTATATTCTATTTCATTCTATTCCATATTTTCTATTCTATTCCATTCCAAATTTTCTTTTCTATTCTATTCCATTCTATTCCATTCCACTCCATATTTTCTATTCTATTCCATTCCATTCCATTCTATTCCATTCCACTCCATATTTTATATTCTATTCCATTCTATTCCATATTTTCTATTCTATTCCATTCCAAATTTTCTTTTCTATTCTATT
>NW_028261388.1:5619918-5659918 GCF_051295495.1 Thamnophis sirtalis | reverse complement strand
TGACTCTGTAAACCGCCTAGAGAGGGCTGGAAGCCCTATGAAGCGGTACATAAGTCTAACTGCTATTGCTATTAACCCAAAGTCACCCAGGCAAACCTTTCGTGCCTAAGGCAAGCTAGAACTCACCGTCTCCCGGTGATTGATCCATCAGCAGGGCCCTCCTTAGCTTTCACCCACAGCAAGCCTTACATGCAGAACAGAAGGCAGTTAACCGAACGTGCTCTTCCTCCGCTCAGAGAGCACGCGAGTCTAAAATATTGTGCAGCCTCATTCTCGGAGAACTGCTGACTTTTGTTAACAGCTTGCAAAACACGGCACATCTTAAACAAACACAGAAGTGCCACCATGCCGAGTGTTGTGCTTACAACCGCGGGGGATAAAAAGGAACAGTATGCTTAGAGGGAAGCTCCATTTTCTTAGCCACTGAGCTAGGATACCAAGATCTCTTTACCCCACCCCACCCCAACCCCCAAAAGATGCTTCCAAGGTCTATGCTTTGATTTGCTGTGCTGGGGTTACAGAAGGACAAATTTCACCTGCGTTTTAAACAAACCCGGCTTCTCCCATTGACTTTGCTTGTTGGAAGCTTCCTGGTTCTGACCGAGGGTTCCCAAGAGCATGAAGCAAACTCCTCGTCCCGGCAAAAAAACAACAACGTGTTATTAATTGACTGTGAATTCTGCTCCTTCACATCCAGCAAAGTCTTTCGAGGGAGGATTTACAGTCACAGACCTTATCTGGCTTGGAGAGCTGCCAGGACGATAGCTGCAAAACCTGGCAAGGAGTCTCGGAGAGTCACGAACCAATTAAGCAAACGAATTGTCTCCTGCAAACTCCACTCCCCTTTCGCTCCTCTTTGATTTCCTCTGGGAGGGGCAAAGAGAGAGGGGGGAGGGAGGGAGGGAGAGGGAGAGGGAGAGGGAGAGGGAGAGGGAGAGGGAGAGGGAGAGGGAGAGGGAGAGAGAGAGAGAGAGAGAGAGAGAGAGAGAGAGAGAGAGAGAGAGAGAGAGAGAAGGTTTTGTATGCCCTAGTTTGAAGTACAATATTACCGGAGAAGAAGCTTCACAAAATTAGTTTAACAACTCTTAATGTCTTTTTGGCGAGGCTGTTGCAGTGAGCTCTGGGGCTTCCCTTCTAACCCCAATATCTCGAATCTCTTAAACCCTCTTTTTTAAAAAACACGCAAACATTTCTTTTCTATGGAAAACTAAACTTTGAATTTTCAATTTTAAATAAAAAGCCTCTGAAAATGCAGTCCTGGTGTAGATTCCCTTGAAATTTGCCAGTTGCATTCCGCCTCTAAACAACAGCCGAGGTGGCGCAGTGGTTAGGGTGCAGTACTGCAGGCCACTTCAGCTGACTGTTATCTGCAGTTCAGCGGTTCTAATCTCACCGGCTCAAGGTTGACTCAGCCTTCCATCCTTCTGAGGTGGGTGAAATGAGGACCCAGACTGTGGGGGCGATATGCTGACTCTGTAAACCGCTTAGAGAGGGCTGAAAGCCCTATGAAGCAGTATATAAGTCTAACTGCTATTTAACTCTTTTTTTTAAAGGGGGGGTTGAAATAATTCACTGCAGGCTGTAGGTTAATTGTCTCAAGGGATTCTGTTGTGAGCCGAGCAGTGGAGGACTCTTCTCGTGAAATATCTCTGGACTCGTTCGATTGTATTTATGTCTGATATGAAGCGTGGGTTCAAAGCGGTTGAGCTGTATTCAAGAATTAGTCTAGCGAAAGTTTCGTATGCCCTAGTTAGTTCAATATTGCCGGAGAAGAAGCTACGCAAGATTAGGTTAACAACTCTTAATTGTTGCTACTACCGTGAGCTCTGATGTGTTTCACTATTTACCTCCTCTCCCCTTGCAAGTTGTGCAGGTGTTAAGGCTGAGCATCTTTTCACACAACTTCACAGAGAAAAGAGACTGTCTGTTGGAAGCTGATACTTCCTTCCTTCCCAGGGATGACTTGGCACAACCTGCCACCCCATCTGGGGAGGTTACACACTTTTCAAACGTGCTCGCAAGAGGTTTGTGTGTAAGTTTCCCCCACAGGCTGGCATTGGGCCCGGCTAAGCGTTTGATGTCACGGAGACAATGACAGATACTTCAAAGTTTCGAAGATGAAAAGGAGGAACAATTCCTTCTTTTCAAATTACCCAGCTTACATCGTGCTTGGAAGATCTCGCCACCTTCCTGATTGTGACTCCCTAGCCTGGAGAAATGAAGTTGTTGGATAAATAAGATTCCCTTGCTAAGAAAACCTACCTAAGTACAGTCAAATTTTACCTTTCTTTCTTATGTCAGAAAATGGGTTGCAGAATCACTGGTTTTAAGAACAAGATTCACATTCTGCGTTCTCCCAGTCTTTATTCTTAACATGTGGTGGTAGTAGTAGTAGTGGTAGTGGTAGTGGTAGTGGTAGTGGTAGTAGTAGTAGTAGTAGTAGTAGTAGTAGTGCAGTAGTGGTTTTCAGGTGTGGCCTCCTTTGTGGGAGTGGCTTGCCAGCCATGTGACCTGGTGGGAGTGGCTTGCCGGCCATGTGTTCTCTCTCTCTCTCTCTCTCTCTCTCTCTCTCTCTCTCTCTCTCTCTCTCTCTCTCTCTCTCTCTCCTTCCTTTTGTCTCTCTGTCCCTTTTTCCTTTTTTTCTTTCATCTCTCTCTCACTTTTTCTTTCTTTTTTTCTTTTTTACTTCTTTCTTTCTTCCTTCCTTTCTCTTTCTCTTTCTCTCTCTGTGTGTGAGTCTGTGTGCGTGTGTGTGTGTGTGTCTCTGTGTGTGTGTGTGTGTCTCAGTGGTGGGTTTCAAAAAAATTTGGAACCTCTTCTGAGATGGCGCAGTGGTTAGGGTGCAGTACTGCAGGCCACTTCAGCTGACTGTTATCTGCAGTTCAGCGGTTCTAATCTCACCGGCTCAAGGTTGACTCAGCCTTCCATCCTTCCGAGGTGGGTGAAATGAGGACCCAGACTGTGGGGGCGATATGCCGACTCTGTAAACTGCTTAGAGAGGGCTGAAAGCCCTATGAAGCAGTATATAAGTCTAACTGCTATTGCTAGCTGTAGCCTGCTTTCTGGTGGAACCCCTTCTAACCGGTTCGGTAGATTTGACCGAACTGGTGCGAACTGGTAGGAACCTACCATGAGTGCAGGTTAAAAACCGTGGCTAAATAGGATGGCATAGAGCCGGGGCCCGCTCCTCACCACTACTGGTTTGCCCAAACCACTCCGAACTGTCTGAATACGACCACTGGTTCTGTCCGACTCTTGGCAACTTTATAGGTAAAAGTTCTCTCTCCGTGCTTAACATTTAGGAGCATGTAAAAGCGACTTAGAGGCTAAATTGCCAATACAAGAGAAGATTCGTAGCTCAAGCTTGAACTGTGGGGTTCTTGGTGCGCTCTGAGTTTGGTGGTTTCCTTGCAGGCGTTTCACGAGCCAACCAGGTAGTATCATCTGTTGTGGCCCACCTCCTTCCAGCGGAGTTGGCGGCCGACTCGGACGAGGAGGAGGCTGGGGAGGAACTTGGGCCAGTTCTGGGGCCTGGGGAAGGCTTCAGCGTCGGACACTGAGATAGAGCCAGGGCTGTCCATCATTTCCCAGCCACTGGAGAGGCAGCTGCCTTTGGAGATGGCGATGAATGAGGAGGAAGAACAGCTGGGGGCCTGTTCCAGATGCACGTATAGGCCGAGCTGTTAGGACATTGCCCTGCCTTAAGCATGAAAGCTTAAGATTGTGAGTTCTAATCCCACTTTTGGCATGAAAGCCAGCTGGGCAACTTTGAGCCAATCACCAAGAGACTGGAAGTTCTAGTCCTGCCTTAAGAACGAAAGCTGGCTGGGTGCCTTTGAGCCAATCACCAGGAGACTGGGAGGAGGAGCCTATGAATTCTAGACGTGCCTTAGGCATGAAAGCCGGCTGGGTGACTTTAGGCCAATCACCAGGAGACTGGAAGTTCTAGTCCTCCCTTAAGCATGAAAGCCCAATTGGGTGACTTTGGGCCAATCACTAGGAGACGGTGAATTCTAGTCGTGCCTTAGGTATGAAAGCTGGCTGGGTGATTGGGGCAATCACCAGGAGATGGTGAGTTCTAGTCCTGCCTTAGGTATGAAAACTGGTTAGGTGACTTTGGGCCAATCACCAGGAGATGGTGAGTTCTAGTTCTGCCCTAGACATGAAAGCTGGCTGGGTGACTTTGGACCAGTCACCAGGAAATAGTGAGTTCTAGTCCTGCCTTAGGCATGAAAGCCGGCTGGGTGACTTTGGGCCAGTCACCAGGAAATAGTGAGTTCTAGTCCCGCCTTAGGCATGAAAGCCGGCTGGGTGACTTTGGGCCAGTCCCTTTTCCTCAACCCAACTGTTGTTGTGAAGAAAACAGGAGGAGGATGGCGGATTCGATGTGTTTGCTGCCTTGTCTGATTAGTAAAAATGATAACAGTGGGATATAAATAATGAAATGAAATAAATAATTAGGAAGGATGCACTCAATGGACCAAGCCCTTCCCAAAATCTTTGGAAGATTAGCTTACGTGGTGTTTCTTTTTTGCAGCTCTGGCTTTGCATTACCACAAAAAAGCTAGAGATGTACCAGCTCAGGATCTGCCTAGAAATCCATCTGTCTCTTCACATATGGTCCTGATTAGGTTGAGTAGCAAGTGTTTGTAATCCCAATTTCATTTTTTTAAAAAAAGACACACACACACACACACAAAACAGATGTCTTACGATGTTCCGATAATACAAACCCAATTGCTCCTAAATAAAATGCCGCTATCCTTGAAGTTTAATGAGGTGTAGCGACAGACTGCAGGTTGCAGGTATGGATTTATTGGTGGTCTGACACAAGGGAAGGCAACAACACCACGTCAACACCCAAAGCTCACTTTCTTAATTTGGAAATCGTAATAGCAGTAGACTTATATACCGCTTCATAGGGCTTTCAGCCCTCTCTAAGCGGTTTACAGAGAGTCAGCATATTGCCCCCAACAATCTGGGTCCTCATTTTACCCACCTCGGAAGGATGGAAGGCTGAGTCAACCCTGAGCCGGTGGGATTTGAACCGCTGAACTGCTGATCTAGCAGTAGCCTGTAGTGCTGCATTTAACCACTGCTCCACCTTGGCTCATGTAAGCCTTTTGTCTTCTAACGAAAATCATTGGGAGCAACAAATGCTTTCCCTTCTTTTTCTTGATTGAAGAGAACTGAGTGAAATTGGCAGGTGTAATACAGGTAGTCCTCGATTTAATGACCATCACGGACGCTGCCCATTGTTCTGACCGAGGCTTCCCAAGAGCATGCAGCAAACTCCTTGTCCAGAGAAAAAAAAACCCTCCTTTTATTAATTGACTGTGAATTCTGCTCCTTCACATCCAGCCAAGTCTTTCGAGGGAGGATTTACGGTCACAGACCTTATCTGGCTTGGAGAGCTGCCAGGCCGATATCTGCAAAACCTGGCAAGGAGTCTCGGAGAGTCACGAACCAATGAAGCGAACTAATGGTCTCCTGCAAACTCCACTCCCCTTTCGCTCCTCTTTTATTTCCTCTGGGAGGGGCCATTCATTGTCCACCTGTGGCCTTACTCCCAAGTCAATCCCTCTTCCTTAGCTGCTCCCTTTGTCTGGCAACTCTGCGCATGCGCACACTGGGAACAGGCTCCAGCTGTTCATCTGTCTCACTGATGTCTGACTCTGAAGGCAGCTGATAACTGTCAGACGGCTCTGGCCCCCTCTCTGCCTCCGACACAGAGCCCTCATCCGAGCCTCCCCCAGACTCCAGGACTGGCCCATCTTCCTCCCCAACCTCCTCACTGTCTGAATCTGCTGCCAGCTCTGCTGGTGGGCCACAACACCTTTATAGCTTCCAAGAAAAAAAAAACACACCTCAGGGAAACAAGGACTATTGAAGTTGTGAATTTTGTGTTGCCTCATCCAGATGCCCCATGTCGTCCTTTTATTTGTCTTGAGAGATGTGCCTGCAGTTTCCTTGTCAGTCACGTATCCCAAAGCCGAAACCAGCATTCACAGGCGTTTCTCGCTATTGTGCTCAGCCTTTCAACATGAATTTATTTAATTCTCAACCTAATCTGAGTTCTTAAAGATAAACATTGTCGGGGGGGGGAGGCGTTTAAGGAAGCAAGAAACAAAACACTCGAAGTCACAATGAAGCGTGGTTTTTTTTTTTTTTTAGAAAAAGAAAAGGGAAAAAAAGGCATTCAAAGAGCCTTCATTTCCTTTTTGCCAAACACCAGCGGACAACTTTCTCAAACGCCAATTAAGGGGAAAATGCTGCTTTCCTTTAAATCAATTTTCCCCCCAAACGTTGGCTCTTTCCCCTCTCTGAAACACAGCAGCCCTGTCCTTCAATCTTTATTTATTTATTTTTGTTTATTTAGTGTGTCAATCATGCACAACATAACAGATATAAGAATAAACATGGATACGAACCAGTGGCGGGTTTCAAAAATTGTTCGAGCCTACTCTGTGGGTGTGGCCTCCTTTGTGGGAGTGGCTTGCCACCCATGTGACCGGATGGGAGTGGCTTGCCGCCCATGTGACCGGATATGAAATTATGAATTAGTACTTAGGTCGGTCCAAGTAGCTATTCAGAAACTCTGGCATTGAAGCGTGCAAGTCTTAAAGCTGTCAAGTTACAAGACCCTTGCACCCCTAACCCTTTAGAAAAAAAAAACAAGGGGTCTTCAAACCTGACAGCTTTAAGACTTGTGGACTTCAACTCCCAGAATTCCTCCTCCAGTCACGTTGGCTCAGGAACTCTGGCATTGAAGCATGCAAGTCTTAAAGCTGTCAAGTTACAAGATCCTTGCACCCCTAACCCTTTAGCAGTGGTGGGTTTCAAAAAAATTTGGAACCTCTTCTGTAAGTGTGGCCTGCTTTCCGGGTCCACTGGTGGAACCTCTTCTAACCAGTCCAGTTGATTTAACGAACTGGTTCTACCGAATAGGTGCGACTGGTAGGAACCCACCTCTGATATGAACACAGGAAATGGGTACAAATAAATGGGGTCAGGAGGACAAGGACGGTAGGCACAATAGTGCGCTTATGCACGCCCCTTACAGACCTCTTAGGAATGGGGTGAGGTCAATAGTAGACAGTTTAAGGTTAAAGTTACGGGAGTTTGAGGAAGAAACCACAGAGTCAGGAAGAGCATTCCAGGCGTTGACCACTCTGTTGCTGAAGTCGTATTTTCTGCAATCGAGTTTGGAGCGGTTCAGTTTGTATCTATTCTGTGTTCGTGTATTATTGTGTGTCAGAGTTTTGGCAGTGTGGCCATTATTATGAGATAAACCCCAGGGGCAAAACACAGCACACAGCACACAAAGCCTTTATACAATTAATAGTGGTTTATATATAACTATATACAGACAAAGATATACATAGAGATAAATCTCTTACCACTCAGCTACGGACACAAGGAGAGAAATGAGATACACGACGAGAGAGAGAGAAACACCCTCTAATGGCCACCTATATATAGACACCTCACCAGAGCCTCCGCCCCACCATAGTCTTAGAGAGGTGATACCATATATCGCTGAATCATCCTCATTGCGTCAGCTTATAGTTTACAGCTTACAACCTTACATCAGTTGGCAGCTATTAAATCCTCATTACCTGACATTGGGGTTGAAGCTGAAGTAGTCATTGACAGGTAGAACATAATAGCAGACAATTTTGTGTACTACACTTAGGTCACACCTTAGGCTGCATAGTTCTAGGTTGTCTGAGCCCAAAGTTTCAAGCCTAGTTGCATAAGGGATTCTGTTGCGAGCAGAGAAGTGGAGGACTCTTCTTGTGAAATACCTCTGGAGCTGCTCGCTCGCATTAATGTCCAGTATACAGAGATGAGCTGTATTCGAGAATCGGTCTAGCAAAGGTTTTGATGGCTCTCAAGGAAGATATCTGTCTGGGGAAACTTGAGATGAATCATCTGGAGATAGTTTGTTAGAGAAAGAGGAAGGAACATTGGGCACTATCTAATAAAATGAAATTCAATGGTGAAAAGAGTAAGGTTCTACATTTAGGCTAGAAAAACGAAATGCACAGGTACAGTATAGGTGGTACTTTGCTCAACGGTAGTAACTGTGAGAAATCTGATTCCTAATTAATGGAATCTCACTGGCTTCAGGTTGCGGGCGAAAAACATTGGGTGGGAGATCATCCCCGCCACCCCAATACAGACGAAAACCAACTTCTCCTGTAGGCAGAGTAGACCATTGAGAAGAAAGCATGGTTGTCCAATCTCATCTTTCAAAACCTCCGGTCATCCACAACTTCTGGAGCCATGCCGTTCCACTGGTTAATTGTTCCATCGGGAAATTTCTCCTTATTTCTAGATTGGGTCTCTCCTTGATTAGATTCAACCTCGTCCTGCCCTCGGGTGCTTTGGAGAAGAGGTTGACTCCCTCTTCTTTGTGGCAGCTACTCAAATATTGGAAGACTGCTGTCACGTCTGCCCTAGTCAGAGGTGGTATTCAGCCGGTTCAGACTGGTTTAGGAGAACCGGTAGTGGAGATCACAGGTGAGCCTGCCCGCCCGTCCGCCCGGGATTTATGCGGTCCTATTTAACAACATTTTTGAGGGCGGGAGCATGCATTGAAGATGTGTGTGCGAGCAAAGCACATGCATGCAAGGCCGGTGGTAAAAATAAGTGAAACCCACCACTGGCCCTGGTCCTTCTTTTTATTAAACTTGTTGTTAGTTGCGAAGTCGTGTCCGACCTATTGCGTCCCCATGGACAACGTTCCTCCAGGCCTTCCTGTCCTCTACCATCCTTCAGAGTCCTTTGAAGCTCATGCCTGCTGCTTCAGTGACTCCGTCCAGCCACCTCATTCTCTGCCGTCCCCTTCTTTTGCCCTCCATCGTTCCCAGCATTAGGCTCTTCTCCAGGGAGTCCTTCCTTCTCATTAGGTGGCCAAAGTCTTTGAGTTTCCTCTTCAGGATCTGGCCTTCTCAAGAGCAGCCAGGGTGGATCTCCTCTAGGACTGACCAGTTGGATGGCCTTGCAGTCCAAGGGACTCACAGGAGTCTTCTCCAGCACCAGAGTTCAAAGAGTTCTCCATTCTTTGGAGTTCAGCCTTCCTTATGGTCCAACTTTCACAGCCATCCATTGCAACTGGGAAAACCACAGCCTTGACTATATGCCCTTTTGTTGACAGGGTGATATCTCTGCTTTTTAGGATGCTGTCTGGATTTGCCATCGCTTTCCTCCCCAGGAGCAAGCATCTTTTGATGCAGTCCCCATCTGTGGTGATCTGGGAATTTAGGAAAATAAAACGTGTCACTACCTCCATTTTTCCCCCATCTATTTGCCAGGAATTGAGAGGGCCAAATGCCATGATCTTAGTTTTAATGTTGAGTTTCAAGCCAACTTTTGCACTCTCCTTCTTCACCCGCATCAAGAGGCTCTCATCCCCAAATTTCTGCAACCGTTCTTCCGGGGTTTTAGCCTCCAGGCCGCAAACCATTTTTGTTGTTCTTCTCTGCCTTCTCTCTAGAGTCTTTCTTCTCCTTTGACAGGATCTCCAAAACAATTTCTCTTTCCTCAAATAGGAAAACAGCCCAGTAGGGAAGATACGCAACGTTTCTCAGTCCCGTACATTTAAAATCTTCTCAACCGTTTCTATGTGCAAACTCAAATCTTGCATCTCCTGCAAACGATGATGGAATGATTGCGGCTTCTTCAAAAACCGGTGCATTCTTTTGGGAAATGCCATGCTTGACATCTCCAATTATTCTTTCTTTAAATGAAATTCCCACAGAAGGGTCTTGATAACATATCCTGGTTTGCGTTCATTTCTTTGCACATAGCACGACCGACTCTAAGACAATTAGGAAGCACACAAGCTAATGATAAATGTTAGCTTTTGGAAATGGAATTTAAGAAAATTAGCATAATCTGATTATACGGGTTCAAAAGGAGTGTTCTGGGCTGTGTTTGATTGGAGTTTTATTTCCCACACACACATCTATGCCGATAGGCGGCAAGAAAAAGCTATTGCATAGGTTTATCTTCAGGAACTAGCTGACGAAGCTAAACCAAATTTCAGTTCCTCTGCTGCCTTTTTTTAAAAAAAAGAGTTTGAACAGCTCCAAGGGTGCGTAGGTGTGCAAAATCTTTGGGGAATGGCTCTTCCCTCACCTCGTAATGCAACACAGTCTGAAGCCTTGTAGCCATGGTTCTGCTTGGCTGGCATTTGGGCCTCTGGAGAAGGTAGTTCAAAAATGGGTAATTTGGGATAGAGAGTTTTTGGTGATACTACAAATTCATGAATCAGGCATTCTGAAGAGGTAAGAAGGAAGGAAAGAAGAAAGGAAGGGAGGGAGGGGGAGAGAGAGGGGGAAGGAGGAAAGAAAACAGGAAGGAAGGAAGGAAGGAGAGGCAGAAAGGGAAGGGAGAAAGGAAGGAAGGAAGGAAGGAAGGAAGGAAGGAAGGAAGGAAGGAAGGAAGGAAGGAAAGAGAAGGCAGACAGGAAGGGAAGGGAGAAAGGAAAGGAAAGGAAAGGAAAGGGAGGAAGGAGAGGCAGGAAGGAAAGGGAAGGGAAAGGAAGAAGGAAGGAGAGAAGGGAAGGGAGGAAGGAAGGAGAGGCAGGAAGGAGAAGCAGGAAGGGAAGGAAGGGAAGAGAAGAAGGAAGGCAGGAAGGGAAGGCAGGAAGGGAAGGAAATGGAGGAAGGAAGGAAGGAAAGGGAAGGGAAGGGAAGGAAAGAGAAGAAGGAAGGAGAGAAGGGAAGGGAAGAAGGAAGGAAGGAAGGAAGGAAGGAAGGAGGGAGGGAGGGAGGGAGGGAGGGATGGAGGGAGGGAGGGAGGGAGGGAGGGACAAATGGTTGTCCAGCATCATCTTAAAAACCTCTAGTGTTGGGGCATTCACAGCTTCTTGAGGCAAGCTGTTCCACTGATTAATTGTTCTAACTGTCAGGAAATTTCTCCTTAGTTCTAAATTGCTTCTTTCCTTGATTAGTTTCCACCCATTGCTTCTTGTCCTGCCCTCAGGTGCTTTGGAGAATAGTTTGACTCCCTCTTCTTTGTAGCAGCCCCTGAGATATTGGAAGGCTGCTATCATGTCTCCCCTTCGTCTTTCTTCTCACAAAACTAGACATATCCAATTCCAGCAACTGTTCTTCATATATTTTGGTCAGCAATCCCCAAATAATGTTTGTTGCTCTTCTTTGCACTCTTTCTACTCTACATTCTTTCACTAAAATGTAACCTCTGTGTGTGTGTTTGTGTGTGTTTGTGTGTGTGTGTGATTCTCTCTCTGTGTGTCTCTCTGTCTCTCTGTCTTTGTCTCTCTCTCTCTGTTTCTCGTCTTTTATAGACTCAAATGCTTCCTCTCCCTTATCAGAATGTGAAGCTCGAGCACTTCTCCGAGCATTGTGTGTCTGCGTGCGCGCAACATGCATTCACCCACACCAACCCAGTGAACTTGTGGCAGCAAATTGACAACTGCCACCAAAGGGAACGGCAAAACCTCACGGCAGCCTTCGAATGAAAAGGAGAAGCATCTGCAGAATGTATGAGGGAAATTACGAACACAATCTGAGCAATTACGATGATCGCATTGTAAACGCGCTTACATGTAATTACAATTTGTCTCTCCGCCCCCCCCTTTTGGTGGGGTTGGGGGGACAGTTGGGAAGGGATAGAAAACAGACAACTGATGCTCTTTCCAAAAGCAAACAATCTGCACAATGGTGTCCTTTATTTTGGCATAATGGTCTGCCATTCTCCCCCCCCCACCCCGATATGGCAGAAAATCAGCAAAACCTCGCCAGGTTTGATGGCAGAAGGGATGGGAGGGAGGGAGGGATTTTTTTAAAAAAAATAAAACTTTGGATAAAGTACATTTGACAAGGTAGACCATAAACTACTACTAGGTAAGTAGAAGAATGTGGATTGGACAGCATCAATTTCGATTTTCGATTTTATTGTATTTCTATGCCGCCCTATTCCCCAGAGGGACTCAGGGCGGCTCACAAACCAAGTCGGGGGGGGGGGGGGGACGACAGAGAAAGACAACGGACAACACAACACCACAATTTTAAAAACAATCAACAGCCATACCACTCGAGCGGGGACAGGAACTCATCAGCCCCAGGCCTGTCGGAACAGCCAGGTTTTTAAGGCTTTGCGGAAAGCCTGGAGGGTGGTGAGGGTCCGAATCTCCACGGGGAGTTCGTTCCAGAGGGCCGGAGCAGCCACAGAGAAGGCCCTCCTCCGGGTGGTAGCCAATCGGCATTGGCCAGTGAATGGAATTCGGAGGAGGCCTAATCTGTGGGATCTAATCGGTCTGTTGGAGGTAATTGGCAGCTCTCATCACCACCAGATGGATTTGTAATTGGCAGACCAACCGCACTCAACGTGTAGTCCTCAATGGAACTGCATCTACATGGAGGGAAGTATGCAGTGGAGTACCCCAAGGCTCTGTTTTGGGCCCAGGACTCTTCATCATCTTCATCAATGATTTGGATGAGGGAATAAATGGGGAACTCATCAAATTTGCAGATGACACCAAGCTGGCAGGAATAGCCAACAGTCCAGAAGACAGGCTTAAGATACAGAAGGATCTTGACAGACTTGAACATTGGGCACTATCTAATAAAATGAAATTCAATGGTGAAAAGAGGAAGGTTCTACATTTAAGCAAGAAAAACAAAATGCACAGGTACAGTATAGGTGGTACTTCACTCGATAGTAGTAGCTGTGAGAGGCATCTTGGAGTCCTAGTGGACAACCATTTAAATAGGAGCCAGCCATGTGCAGCAGCTGCCAAAAAAGCCAACACAGTTCTAGGCTGCATCAACAGAGGGATAGAATCAAGATCACGTGAAGGGTTAATACCATTTTATAAGACCTTGGTAAGGCCACACTTGGAATACGGCATTCAATTTTGGTCACCACGATGTAGAAAATATGTGGAGACTCTAGAAAGAGTGCAGAGAAGAGCAACAAAGATGATTAGGCTAAAACATATGAAGAACATTTGCAGGAACTGGGTATGTCTAGTTTAATAGAAAGAAGGACCAGGGGAGACATGATAGCAGTCTTCCGATATCTCAGGGGTTGCCACAAAGAAGAGGGAGTCAAAGTATTCTCCAAGGCACCTGAGGTACCGTACAAGAAGCAATGGGTGGAAACTAATCAAGGAGAGAAGCAACCTAGAACTGAGGAGAAATTTCCTGACAATGAGAACAATTAACCAGTGGAACAACTTGCCTCCAGAAGTTGTGAACGCTCCAATACTGGAAGTTTTTAAGAAGAGACTGGATAACCATTTGTCTGAAGTGGTGTAGGGTTTCCTGCCCTAAGAAGGGGGTTTGACTAGAAGACCACCAAGGTCCCTTCCTACTCTGTCATTCTGAATCTAAGGTGTGCAAAAATCAATTTCTGGCTGGAATATTTTGCTGAGTTATTCCTGGCATGTATCATTATGGCTGATTGTCCCAGATCAAAGCTTCTGGGAATTATGGATGAGACAAATTAGAAGCTTTCCCATTACTGATCAAAGAGATGTTATTAAAAGCAACAAAACTGTTTTGCTACAATTGGTGAAGTTTTCTGAGTAGAAAGAAAATTCAGTGTTAAGTTCCTTTGAAGAGATGGTTGTCAGCCTTGAGAAAACTTCATCTAAATCATAGGGACATTTGTAGTGAAAAAAGGATTCAAGAAAGAAAATTTATTTCATCCACTTGCATTTTATTGTTTTGTTTTATTGTTTTATTACTTTATTTTATTACTAGTGCTGATAATCCGGTGTTGCCCGGGTATTTATTTATAGGGGGAAAATGTCCGGACCAAACGTAATTTCTAACGTTGGATTTTCCCCCTTATGAGAGGGAGCCCCCTTGTGGAGTACTGTGAAGCTGTTACTCCCATGCACTGTACAGTAGAAGCCATTTTACAGCAGTACAGGATAAGCCATTTGAAGGCACAACAGGCTGTATCTTAACAGAACACACATTCTGAGGGGGTTTAGGAGTGTCTTACCCCCCACAGTATTTGTTTCCAGAGAGTAAGTCATCTGTGTACCAAGTTTGGTTGAAATTCCTTGAGGCGTTCCAGAGTTATGCTGGAACAGACACACACAAAACACACACGAGCTGAGCCGAGGTGGTGCAGTGGTTAGGGTGAAGTACTGCAGGCCACTTCAGCTGACTGTTATCTGCAGTTCAGCGGTTCTAATCTCACCGGCTCAAGGTTGACTCAGCCTTCCATCCTTCCGAGGTGGGTGAAATGAGGACCCAGACTGTGGGGGCGATATGCTGACTCTGTAAACCGTTTAGAGAGGCCTGAAAGCCCTATGAAGCGGTATATAAGTCTAACTGCTATTGCTATAACTGCTATTACACACACACACACACACACACACACGCACACACACACACACACACACACACACACACACACACACACACACACACTAGATAGATTTTATTTTATTTATTTTATTATTTAGCTACCTATACAGGTAGTCTTCAATTTAGGACAACAATTGCATTTATGTTGTTAAGTGAGAGAGCTGCTCGGTGAATTTTGCTCCATTTTACAACCTTTCTTGCCACAGTTGTTAACTGAATCACTGTGGTTGTTAGATTAATAACACAGTTGTAAAGTGAATCTGGCTTCTCCATTGTCTTTGCTTGTCAGAGAGTCGCAAAAGGGGATCACGTGACCCTAGGACAATGCAACTGTCATAAATACGAGTCCATTTTGTCAAAAGTCTGAATCTTGATCACGTGATCATGGGGATATTGCAACAATCGCAAACGTGAAAAAAGGTCATACATCACTTTTTCAGTGCCATTTTAACTTTGAACGGTCACTAAATGAACTGTTGTAAGTCCAGGACTACCTGTAGAATGGCTAATTGAATTATCTTCTACTAGCTGTATACCCGTGCTTCACTATGAAACTATGTGACCGGGCATGTGTAACTCCTTAGCATCAGCGCATGTTAATATAAGGCAACTGGCAGTTGGAACAGAGTTCTTTTCGGGTGGGGAGGGGCAGTGGAATGTGTAAACTCCCAGCCCGCAGGCCAGATGAGTCACATGCTGTCCATGCCCACTCCCGGTTTAGGGAAGGGGTAGCATCAGAGCATGTTAATATAAGGCAACTGGCAGTTGGAACAGAGTTCATTTCAGGTGGGGAGAGGGAGTACAACGTCTAACTGCTTAGCCTCAGAGCATGTTAATATAATACTGTATAAGAAATACTAATGATCAGATGATCATTTCGAAAAATCCTTTCTTAGCAAGCACCTAGAAACCAAGAGGACATGGGTGTCTCTGTGTTTGTGTGTGTGTGTATGTGTGTGTGTGTGTATCTCATATTCAGAAGTGAGAGTATTAGTTAATCAACAAATTTCTGGACAAATCAGAAGGATGGTCCTTAGGGATGTAAAAACAAAAACTAAAACCAAGATAATCACATGCCATGAATTTTAGCGAGAACAAAATAATCAACGTACAGATGGCAGCCGTTAAAGGCAGTCTGTTAGCATCTGTTGTTCCTCTTAATTTGTACAAAAAGCATATATTGGTGGAAGTTGCGTACTCAAAAAAATGTATGTTGGAATCTTGAGAAGGGATGGTTGTTGTGTCAAAAAAAAAAAGGAAGGGGGCAGGAAATGTCATTTTGGAAACGCTATGTAGGAAACATAGAGGGATATATTCAGAGACATTGTGTATAGTAACAAATAAAGGTACTCCCCAAACATACGACCACAATTGAGCCCAAAATTTCCGTTGATAAGTGAAACTTTCCCCCCATTTTATGACCTTTCTTGCCACAGGTGTTAAGTGTTAAAGACAGCAAATTAGCAATAGCAATAGCAGTTAGACTTATATACCGCTTCATAGGGCTTTCAGCCCTCTCTAAGAGGTTTACAGAGTCAGCATATTGCCCCCAACAACAATCCGGGTCCTCATTTTTACCCACCTAGTAATAGTATAGTATAGTATAGTATAGTATAGTATAGTATAGTATAGTATAGTATAGTATAGTATAGTATAGTATAGTATAGTATAGTATAGTATAGTATAGTATAGTATAGTATAGTATAGCGTGACCCGTCAAAACCGCGCTCGACTAAGCCGCGCCCGATTAAACCGCGTCGCTGACATCATCAACAGGGCGACAACAGCCAACGCGGAGAAAGAAGGGCGCTTTAAATAGCGCTTTGAAAGCAAGCCGATTCAACTTAAGATAAGGGTTAGCTTTAGGGTTAACTTTAGGGTTAGGTTTAGGGTTACGTTAAGGGTTAGGGTTAGGGTTAGAGTTAGGTTAAGGGTTAGGGTTAGGGTTAGGTTTAGGGTTAGGTTAAGGGTTAGGGTTAGGGTTAGGTTTAGGTTTAGGGTTAGGTTTAGGGTTAGATTTAGGTTTAGGTTTAGGGGGGTTAGGTTTAGGTTTAGGGGTTAATTTTAGGTTTAGGGTTTACAGCGTGCTTCTGTCTCCGCGCTGTTGTCGCCCTGTTGATGACATCAGCGACGCGGTTTAGTCGGGCGTGGTTTAGTCGAGCGCGGTTTTGTGGTGGAACCATAGAATAGTATTATAAGGTTAGATTAGATTAGGTTAGGTTAGGTTAGGTTAGGTTAGGTTAGGTTAGGTTAGGTTAGGTTAGGTTAGGTTATAGTGTAGTGTAGTGTAGTGTAGTGTAGTATAGAATAGAATAGAATAGAATAGAATAGAATAGAATAGAATAGAATAGAATAGAATAGTAATGTTATGTTATGTTATGTTATGTTATTTTGTTATATTTATTATACTATATTTATTATATTGTATTATAGTATATTATATTATATTATATTATTACAGGATAGTATGGTACGGTACGGTACGGTACGGTACGGTACGGTACGGTACGGTACTGTATTATATTATATTGTATTGTATTGTATTGTATTGTATTGTATTGTATTGTATTGTATTATATTATATTATATTATATTATATTATATTATATTATATTATATTATATTATATTATATTATATTATATTATATTATATTATATTATATTATATTATATTATATTATATTATATTATATTATATTATATTATATTATATTATATTATATTATATTATATTATATTATATTATATTATATTATATTATATTGTTATTTTACGTTACGTTACGTTGTGCTGCATTACAATACGATATGGTACATACGATACGATATGATACGATACGATACGATACTACATATTTATTAAGATATAGTTCACAATATTAGGTTGTATGAGGTTCTGGTGCTTAACACTTTGTGCCAACCAAGTCTGTTTGATTCCTTGACGGTTCAGGCTACAGCACAGCCTCATTTTAATGGACAAATTGGAACAAACAGGTTGTTATTTCCTGAAATCAGTAAATCAAAGAAGACACCATCCCAGCCACCAATGATGAGGCCTCGTGCCTGAGCCAGCACTCTCCAACCGATGGACGGCAACCGCGTGTTCTTTATCGTTCACGCGGCTAAATTTAATATCCTAACCATGACGGTTGGATATTAATTTGGAGTCACATTGGAGGGAGATTTTCGGGGCTGCCAAAGACAGCGGAAGAACTGGGCCTCGTAGTTTGCCATGACTTCGGTTGACTCTTAAATTTATCCCGCCCACTGCCAAGATATGCTCTTAAGCACTTACATAAGGACGGCTGATTTACAGGATAGCCTTTTAATACCGTTTGATGTCCAAGCTGGAGGGATAAAACAAAATCTATTTAACGGTGGATATAAAGGCTGAGCATAGGTGGGGTTTTTTTAAGGCTAGTTTTCGGCAGAAAGCAATTGTTGCGGCCCGCCAGTGGCCAGCAGAGCTGGCAGCAGAGTCGGACAGTGAGGAGGTTGGGGAGGAGCATGGGCCGGTCCTGGAGTCTGGGGAAGGCTCAGATGACGGCTCTGCATAGGAGGCAGAGAGGTGGCTGAGGCCGCCTTGACAGTTCTCAGCTGCCTTCGGAGCTAGAGAGCAGTGAGGCAGAGGAACAGCTGGAGCCTGTTCCCAGTGTGTGCAACCGTACTGGTTGGAACCGAATCCGGAACCCACCACAGGGAGCACTGGGGGAATTCAGTGCCCACCGTGTCCCATTTTTGGTCTCAGGAGGCTTCAGAGAGGCCCAAAATGGGGCACGGGGTGTGTGTTGCATGTGCATGCAAAGGGGGAAGATGGAGCATGGGTGGGTGTCATGCGCACATGCACAGAGAGGGGTGCGGTGTGTGCGTGTCATGCACGCATTGCATCATGGGTTTTGGCACCCACACATTTTCAGCATGCGACAACAAAGACGTTGGCCCTCACCGGCCTATAATTTTACCTTCCCGTGAAGCAGGACTGGAAAACTCAGCGGTCTGAATACCCATCATATCTGGAGGGCGCCAGGTTGGAGACGGTGGCTCTTCGGCAACCTGTCGAAGCTCCGTTTTTTATCCTGGGGAGACTTAGCAATAGCAATAGCAGTTAGACTTATATACCGCTTCATAGGGCTTTCAGCCCTCTCTAAGCGGTTTACAGAGTCAGCATATTGCCACCAACAACAATCCGGGTCCTCATTTTACCCACCTCAGAAGGAGGGAAGGCTGAGTCAACCCTGAGCCGGTGAGATTTGAACCGCCGAACTGCAGAACTGCAGTCAGCTGAAGTAGCCTGCAGTGCTGCATTTAACCACTGCGCCACCTCGGCTCCACTTGAGGCTTCGGCTCCCTGTATTCCAGCGTTTCCATTATGGAAAGCTAACAGTAATTCCCACGCTGCCTTGTCAATGGAAAGCCTTGATGTCTCTGAATTCCGTAGCAATTATTCACACATGCCCGCCGTTAGCGCGAGAGAGACTAAAAAGGCAGTTTGAGGGCGATGTGTAAAAAATGCCCTGACATTTTCAGTAAACAGCTAATGGCGGTGCAAGTTGATTTATTTCTGCTTTATTTGCAGAGAACTGGGCTCCTTTCATTGAAATGCAGGTCTAATTTTCTAGGTCAGGAACGTACTGCGATCTCGATGGGGAAGAGGGGGAGTCCATCACCCCATCCCATCCGACTCAAATTACTATGGTGGAACACACTGCAGCGCACCAGGAGGCCGAAGCCCACAAAGGGACCCAGAACTGGCCTTAAACATGAGCAAATAGTTGGATGTGACTGCTGTGGTCCACCAGCCGTTAGTGGGGCTCAGTGGTGGGTTTCAAAAAAATTTCGAACCTACTCTGTGGGTGTGGCCTCCTTTGTGGGAGTGGCTTGCCGGCCATGTGACCTGGTGGGAGTGGCTTGCCGGCCATGTGTTCTCTCTCTCTCTCTCTCTCTCTCTCTCTCTCTCTCTCTCTCTCTGTCTCTGTCTCTGTCTCTATTTCTCTCTCTCTCTGTCTCTCTGTCTCTCCCTCCTTTCTTTTGTCTCTCTGTCCCTTTTTTCTTTTTTTCTTTCATCTCTCACTCTTTTTCTTTCTTTTTTCTTTTTTATTTATTTCTTCCTTTCTTTCTCTCTCTCTCTCTCTCTCTGTGTCAGTCTGTGTGTGTGTGTGTGTGTGTGTGTGTGTGTGTGTGTGTGTGTGTCAGTGGTGGGTTTCAAAAAAATTTGGAAGCTCTTCTGTAGGTGTGGCCTGCTTTCCGGGTCCACTGGTGGAACCTCTTCCAACCAGTTCAGTAGATTTGACGAACCGGTTCTACCGAATAGGTGCAAACTGGTAGGAACCCACCTCTGGTGAGGCTGCTGGCAAACTTGGTCAATGAGGAGGTTGGGGAGGAACTTGGGCCAGTTCTGGAGCCTGGAGAAGATTCTGAGGGATGCACAGCGTCGGATGCAGAGATAGAGCCAGGGGCGTCCAAAATTTCCCAGCCACCGAGAGGCAGCTGCCTTTGGAGGCCGAGATGAGTGAGGAGGAAGAACAGCTTGGGGCCTGTTCCAGATGCACGCATGCGAAGAGCAGTTAGGAGAGGTGAACTACGGAGGACAAGGAGTCAACTTGGGAAGCAAGACACACATGGACGCTGAATGGCCCCTCCCTGGCTGGGGAATAAATAGAAGTAAAGGGGACTGGTGATCGTAGGAGACAACAGTTCGTATTGCTGAAGATTTTGCTCATTGTGTTTCGTGAATCAAATTTGGCTGGGAACCTTGCAATTATCGCAAGGAACTGATAAAGTCTGTTGTTGCATTTAACTCCTTGCTTGGATTTTTCGGTGGGTGAATGCTATTAATTCACAAGAGCTAAATAAAGAGGAGGGTTGTTGTTTTTTTTCGTGACAAGGAATCTGTTTCTTGATTCTGCTAAGGCTGGGTCAGAACAGTGACCAAGAGAGAATGCCAGACAGATGGGGTGAAAAGCTAGGGATGGGGATCCCTAGGATAAGCTAGGGATTCACCCACAATAGGGAACCCCTCAAGGCAGAGATGCAGCCGAAAATTGACTATGATCATAAACAGGATGCGTTTTTCTGTGAGATCTTCAATGAAAGACGTGAATAGAATAGAATAGCATGACCCATCAAAAACCGCGCTTGACTAAACCGCGCCCGATTAAACCACGTCACTGATGTCATCAACAGGGCGACAACAGCGAGTGCAGAGAAAGAAGGGCGCTTTAAATAGCGCTTTGAAAGCAAGCCAATTCAACTTAAGGTAAGGGTTAGATTTAGGGTTAGGTTTAGGGTTAGGTTAAGGGTTAAGGTTAGGTTTAGGGTTAGGTTAAGGGTTAGGATTAGGTTTAGGGTTAGGTTAAGGGTTAGGATTAGGTTTAGGGTTAGGTTAAGGGTTAGGTTTAGGGTTAGGTTTAGGGTTAGGTTTAGGGTTAGGATTAGGTTTAGGGTTAGGTTAAGGGTTAGGATTAGGTTAAGGGTTAGGTTTAGGGTTAGGTTTAGGGGTTAATTTTAGGTTTAGGATTTACAGCGTGCTTCTGTCTCCGCGCTGTTGTCGCCCTGTTGATGACGTCAGCTATGCGGTTTCGTCGAGCGCTCTTTAGTCGAGCACGGTTTTGTGGGTGAACCAATGAAAGACCTGCAGAGAATAGCAAAAGGATCTTTCCAGGACATACCTATGAGATGCCACCTGCTTCAGGTGCTTTCTGTGAAGCGTGAGAAGTTCCTGGTAAGATTTTATTGGCTCTCATCAAAGTCCTGATGGAATTGGAACTGTTTACTTGGCGAAGTGCCATCAAGCCAGTTTGCGATAGTGGTTAAAATGCTGCCTATAAGCCGGGAGTTCCAGTTCCACTTTAGGCATGAAAGCCCGCTGGGTGACTTTGAGTCAATCACCAGGAGATGGTGAGTTCTAGACCTACCTTAAGGTGTGAAAGCCAGTGGGTGATGTTGGGACAGGCACCTGGAGATGGTGAATTCTAGTCCTTCCTTAGGCATGAAAGCTGGCTGGGTGACTTTGGGCCAATAAACAGGAGACTGTGAGTTCTAGTCCCACCTTAGGCATGAAAGCCAGCTGGGTGACTTTGAGTCAATCACCAGGAGACGGTGAGTTCTAGTCCCACCTTAGGCATGAGAGCCAGCTGGGTGACTTTGAGTCAATCACCAGGAGACGGTGAGTTCTAGCCTTGCCTTAGACATGGCAGCCAGTTTAGTGACTTTGGCCCAATCAAATCTATACTGTATAATCTGTACATGAATACCAATCCTTCTACCTCCAGATAGAACATCCCTTCTTAACAAGATGGGAGACAAGCAAATCTAACAAATAAAACAGAAAAATAAAAAAATAATGACACGTGATTTCCAACGGTGTCACTTGCTAATGTTATTTCCTTCTTTAGCTAGCTGCGTCGACCGAGATGCCTCGGGATAGATTTCTCTGACAAGAGGTGGTAAAATCCAAGAATCCTTGTCAAAAGCCCAGTTAGCAGCTCTCGTCCCTTCGCAGGAAGTCCATCCAAAGACAGACTTCCGTAAGGAGAAATTTCCACATGATAAACGACCCCCTCGGTTGCCAAATTGCGGAATTATAGCCGTGTTTGGCAGGTGGCATTTTGGAGAGGCCTTACATGCGTGTGCGCGCGCACGCATGTTATTATTGTTGTCGTTTTTTCCCCCCGACGATAATAAAGGAGCACACGAAGCCATATCTCAAAAAGGTAAATAGATTAGTGGCACGATAGGATCAAAGCAAAGCGGTCGACATTTTCCACACCCTGTAGATTGCACTAATTCTTTTATAATCAATTTATCCCCTGGATGGCTTTCCCTTTTAGCACAGATATACAGTTTCCTGGGTATCAACATGCCTTCAATCTAATTTCCCAGTTCTGGAGAAGATCAGTGTAATAATCCTCAGAGGCTTTTCAGAAAGGCTCGTCTTCCAAACACCCTGGTTTCCCCCTGGCTCTGGAGAAGCTGCAGAGCAGGAGAGCAAAAAAAATCAGTACAGGCAGTTCTCGAGTTATGACTGCAATGGAGTATTGTGGTCCACCAGCGGCCAGCAGAGCTGGCAGCAGATTCGGACAGTGAGGAGGTTGGGGAGGAAGATGGGCCAGTCCTGGAGTCTGGGGAAGACTCCGATGAGGGCTCTGTGTCGGAGGCAGAGAGGGGGCCAGAGCCGTATGCCAGTTATCAGCTGCCTTCAGACTCAGACATCAGTGAGGCAGAAGAACAGCTGGAGCCTCTTCCCAGTGTGCGCATGCAGAGTTGCCAGACAAAGGGAACAGCTAAAGAACAGGTCAACTCGGGAGTAAGTAATTTCCTGACAGTTAGAACAATTAACCAGTGTTACAACTTGAGAGTCGAGGTGTCGCAGAGGTTAAATGCAGCACTGCAGGCTACTTCAGCTGACTGCAGTTCTGCAGTTCGGCTGTTCAAATCTCACCAGCTCAGGGTTGACTCAGCCTTCCATCCTTCCGAGGTGGGTAAAATGAGGACCCGGATTGTTGTTGGGGGCGATATGCTGGCTCTGTAAACCGCTTAGAGAGGGCTGAAAGCCCTATGAAGCAGTATATAAGTCTAACTGCTAACTTGCCTCCAGAAGTTGTGAAAGCCTCAACACTGGAAGTCATTAATTCTTCACAGACAGTGGATGGTCACTTGGCATGCTAATGTCCATGGGATCACAAACAGTCAGACAAGTGGTGGGATCCTGGCAGTGTAACAACCGGTTCGGTGTTCGCGTGTGCAGTTTTAGCAAAACCTACCTTCCATGTTACTTCTGGGGAGTAACACAGCTGAGACTATCCACTCTGCTAGGCGAATCAGCTGAAAGGATATAGGTAAGTAAAGCACAGGGGCATGAGTGCCGGCTGACCTGATTGTCGGAGTGAACTAGTTCGCTCCCAGCTGATCATTGGAGCTGCCAATTCGCCCAAACTGGTTCAAACTGGCTGAATCCAACCCCTGAGTGAGACACAGCTTAGGAAATCACCAACAAGAAACGGTTTCTACTGCAGTGGAACATGTGGGTTTTTTTTTTTTTGCCTCATGGTGGCCATGAATTTTCACGAAGGCATTTGGACTATCAAGGATGTAACAGGCCAAAGAGGTCAAAAAAGGCAAGATGGCGGTCGCAATACTGCAGTGGAAGCTCCACCCATCTTTTTCAAGGTGGGCTGCATTCTGCTTTTTATCACTTAAAAGAGAAAAGACGTCGGATAAATCCAGGAGGATTTTAAAGGGAGGGAGACCCAAACTCTTTCTTCTCCAAACGTCTCTTCGGTTGAGCAATTGAACTCGCCCTAATTAAGCAGTGTTTTGTTCCGCTCCGTGTTTGTTTACATTGGAGGGGGAAAAAAAATGCAATCTTACAATTAAAATTTAATAATATAGGAAACCAGATCTGAATAATTTACTCCCCGAAACGCATAAAAATGGATGTGGGTGATTGTTTTGCTAATGAAGGCGAGAAAGACCTGCTTTCCACCAAGAGGCGCCTGAATTTAGGGAGTAGATGAATACTATTAGATTAATTAGGGTGATGGCGAAGAGCGAAAATTGGAATGGGTGCAAACAGACACAGTTGCAATCAAAGCTGTGGATTTTCATTCACCTGGGGGCCAGGCAGCCTCTTCATGTTTACGTCTCTCCCAACTTGAATGCTGTCAAAGGGGATTTAGATCGGGTGTGCCATGGCAAAAGAATAAGAATGGACTACTGCAATGTGCTCTACATGGGGCAGCCCTTGAAGAGCATTCGGCGACTCCAGCTTGTCCAGAATGCAGCCGCGCGAGCGATCGTGGGTGCACCTCGGTTCACCCACGTAACACCTATCCTCCGCGAACTGCACTGGCTGCCTATTGGTCTCCGGATACGCTTCAAGGCGCTAGTCGTCACTTATAAAGCCTTTCATGGTATTGGACCTGGGTACTTGAGAGACCGGCTGCTGCCAATTACCTCCTCTGGACCAATTAGATCCCACAGATTAGGCCTCCTCTGAATTCCATCCGCCGGCCAGTGTCGACTGGCAACTACTCGGAGGAGAGCCTTCTCTGTGGCTGCTCCGACCCTCTGGAACGAACTCCCCGTGGAGATTCGAACCCTCACCACCCTCCAGACCTTCCGCAAGGCCCTCAAAACCTGGCTATTCCGACAGGCCCGGAGCTAAAAAGCTTCTACCCCCTTCTCGAATGGTATGACTGTTGTGTGTTTTAAATTATGTATTGTTACGCGTTGTTTTAATTTTTGTCTGTATCCCCCTCCCTTAGTTGAGTTGTGAGCCACCCTGAAAAGAGCGGCATATAAATAAAATAAACAAACATAACATAAACATAAACATAACAGAATAAGAGAATTGGAAGGAACCTTTGAGGTCTTCTAGTTCAACCCCCTGTTCATGCAGGTGATCCTATGCCATTTCAGACAAATGGTTGTCCAGTCTCTTCAATGAGGTTTTGAGGTTTTTAGCTCTAAGCTGCTTCTCTCCTTGATTAGTTTCTGTTCTGATCCCCTCCTCCGTCCAGTAACGAAAGCCGAGACAAGCGTAAAACGGAATGTCTTTTAATAACAAGACCAGACTCTCAGTGGCTGAAAGCCAAATAAACAAACAGATAAGGACTTTGGCAGCAAGTCCGACAAACCGTGGCAGCAATGCAAACAAACTCTGGCAGCAATCCAGCCTGCCAAGTTTGTTTCTCTTTAGTCAAACGTTGACTTCTGCAAGAAGGGCGTGGCACAAGCAGTCTCTTTTATAGTCTGGGAGAGGAGCTTAATGACCATCAGCTGAGTGTAATTACCTCCTGTAATTACGTAGTTGTTCTTGACGCAGAGTAGCCCTTCGGCGGCGTGCATCCCGGAACAACTCACAGGTGGTTTCTGGATCCCTCTCTCTTGTCTCCTCCCCTCTGATCCAAGGCTCAGGCACCACCTGGTGGCCAACCAGTCTCTCTGCACCCTGCTCGGAGTCGGAACCCTGTCCAGGGTCCTCCACATCCTCCAGGGCCAAACTCAAAGGGCCCCTCGCTGTCAGAATCTGGTGGCAGCTCCAACGGCTCCTGCCAGGCCACAACACTTTCCATATGGTGCTTGTCCTGCCTTCAGGTGCTTTGGAGAATATGATGCTTATACTATGTTCTAACCAAAGACTTAAGCCAATTTTAGCTCCGGATTATGTCCGATTTCAAGTAGCATTCCAGGGGGAAAAACAGTAGGATATTTTTCTAAGAAAACAAAGCAGAAATGAGAAATAGAATTACAGAGTTGGAAGGGACCTTGGAGGTCTTCTAGTCCAACCCCCTGCGTAGGGAGGAAACCCTCCACCTCTTTAGATAAATGGTTCTCCAATCTCTTCTTAAAAACTTCCAGTGTTGGAGCATTCACAACTTCTGGAGGCAAGTTGTTCCACTCATTAGTTGTTCTAATTGTCAGGAATTTTGTCCTTATTTCTAGGTTGCTTCTCTCCTTGATTAGTTTCCACCCATTGCTTCTTGTTCTGCCCTCGGGTGCCAAGGCATTACCAAGTAGGATTAACACTTCACGTGATCTTGATTCTATCCCTTGATTCTATCCCTCTTCTATCTTGATTCTAGGTTAATGCAGCCTAGGACTCTGTTGGCTTTTTTTGACAGCTGCAGCACACTGCTCGCTCATATTCAAGTGATCGTATCAGATTTTCTGCTGTGTCTTTTACCATACAAGCTGTGGAATGGGTATTTAGTTCAGACATGGGGGAGAGTTTTTCTTCTCTTTTCTAGCCTTTTTTTAAAAAACTCCTGTCTTTTAGAGTTCCAAATAGCATCCAAAAGTAATTCAGAGTCCAAGGCAAAGTATTGCTCAAAGTTCCAATTTATTAAGAGAGTCATGTTGGCACATCTGGGAAAACCTGAATCTGAAAGCTTCCCGGTTTTCTCCACCCAGTTGAAAGTTCAAGATCTTTCCACCACACCCACAAGCCCATCACATGGTCCAATCTCTCACTGCCATGCTGGCAGCTTCCTCCCATCCAGTTCCGGTCAGGTGCAGAGGTGCAAAGGCAAAGGATGACCTTGACTTCCCAGAAAGAATGTTGTTATGGCTACATAGCATCTAACTCCGTACAATCCCCCTTCCCATTTTCCCACAATAGAAAAAGGCATAGTAGAAGAATAGAAAGTGTGGCAGGCCAAAGATCCAAAAGAAAAGATGGCTGCAGGCCTGACACTGGCAAGGAGAAAGCTATCAGCACAACAGGTAAAGACTAAGGAGAATTGATCTTCACACAGTAGTCACGTTTGGAGAGGGAACCAATTCCACAGTTCATCAGGTAGGCCTCAACCTCCGATAATGGACTGTGAGTCTTCTTGGAGTGAAGAATAATCTCTTCCGAATCTGGAAAGTCCCCAAACCATTGATACTGGGAATGTCTAGTTTAACGAAAAGAAGGACTAGGGGAGACATGATAGTAATGTTAAATATCTCAGGGGTTGCCACAAAGAAGAGGGAGTCAAGCTATTCTCCAGGGTACCTGAGAGCAGAACAAGAAGCAATGGGTGGAAACTAATCAAGGAAGAGAAGCAGCTTAGAACTAAGGAGAAATTTCCTGACAGTCAGAACAATTAATCAGTGGAACGGCTTGCCTCAAGAAGCTGTGAATGCCCCAACACTGGAGGTTTTTAAGATGATGTTGGACAACCATTTGTTCCTCCCTCCCTCCCTCCCTCCCTCCTTCCTTCCTTCCTTCTTCCCTTCCCTTCTCTCCTTCCTTCTTCTCTTTCCTTCCCTTCCTTTTCCTTTCTTCCTTCCTTCCTCCATTTCCTTCCCTTCCTGCCTTCCCTTCCTGCCTTCCTTCCTGAGAAATTTCCTGACAGTCAGAACAATTAATCAGTGGAACAGAAGTTGCCTCCAGAAGTTGTGAATGCCCCAAACACTGGAAGTCTTTAAGAAGATGTTGGATAGCCATTTGTCTGGAACGGTATAGTTTTTCCTGCCTAGGCAGGGGGTTGGACTAGAAGACCTCCAAGGTCCCTCCCAAGTCTGCTATTGTATTATTGTATTGTATTATTGTATTGATCCTTTCTTTTTTTTCTTTTTTTCCTGGCTTCTGTCCTTACAAAAACCGCTGCAACCAATGTGTTAAACAAGTCTGTGGAAACAGCCTCTTGCGAATTGCAATTGCTTTATACGTCATTTGACATATGGACTTGGCTCTCAGCCTTCGACCGTGCGAGGAATTTTTTATTGTTGTTATTATTCATAGAAATTATTTGTGGAGTGGCACACTTAAAAAAAACACCAGTCTTCTTCTCAAGAGAGAAAGCCGGAATAGATTTGCTTTGTGAGGGTTTTTTTGTTGTTGTTGTTTTGCTGTGGTGAGTCTCCAAACCTCTTTATTGGAAGGAACTTTCCAATTCACTTTCCTTAATAAAAGGATAAAACTGAAACTAGATACTCTCCTGGAATATGTTAGTGCAGCTGTCTAGAGGCTGGTTAATGTTTTCCGTCTTTTTCCTCTCCAAAGAAATTAGGTGGCACTTGTAACAACATTTGCACAACAGGCTCGAGATAAGCTAAAATACGACTGAGCGCATGGATAAGTTAAAGAACAACAACACCAGAATGATGAAAAGAGCATTTGTGATACATGTATTCCTCAACATGGGATGGGATGGGATGAAATAGAATAGAATAGAATGGAATGGAATGGAATGGAATGGAGTGGAGTGGAGTGGAGTGGAGTGGAGTGGAGTGGAGTGGAATGGAGTGGAGTGGAATGGAATGGAATGGAATGGAGAGGAGAGGAGAATACAATAGAATACAACAGATTACAACAGAATACAACAGAATAGAATAGCATAGAATAGAATAGAATGGAATGGAATGGAATGGAGAGGAGAGGAGAATACAATAGAATACAACAGAATAGAATAGAATAGAATAGAATAGAATGGAATGGAATGGAGTGGAGTGGAGTGGAATGGAATGGAATGGAGAGGAGAGGAGGATACAATAGAATACAACAGATTACAACAGATTACAACAGAATAGAATAGCATAGAATAGCATAAAATAGCATAGCATAGCATAGAATAGAATAGAATGGAATGGAATGGAATGGAGAGGAGAGGAGAATACAATAGAATTCAACAGAATAGAATAGAATAGAATAGAGAGGAGAATATAATAGAATACAATAGAATAGAATAGAATAGAATAGAATAGAATAGAATAGAATAACAGAGTTGGAAGGTACTTTGGAGGTCTTCTAGTCCAACCCCCTGCCTAGGCAGGAAGCCCTATAGAGTTCCAGACAAATGGCTGTCCAACATCTTCTTAAAGACTTCCAGTGTTGGGGCATTCACAACTTCTGGAGGCAACTTCTGTTCCACTGATTAATTGTTCTGACTGTCAGGAAATTTATCCTCGGTTCTAAGTTGCTTCTCTCCTTGATTAGTTTCCACCCATTGCTTCTTGTTCTGCCCTCAGGTGCCTTGGAGAATAGTTTGACTCCCTCTTCTTTGTGGCAACCCCTGAGATATTGGAAGACTGCTATCATGTCTCCCCTGGTCCTTCTTTCTCTTAAACTAGACATACCCAGTTCCTGCAACCGTTCTTCATATGTTTTAGCCTCCAGTCCCCTAATCCTCTTTCTTGCTCTTCTCTGCACTCTTTCTAGAGTCTCAACATCTTGTTGTTGTTTTTTTACATTGACAACTGGCCCCAAAACTTTTAATGGCTTAGCCACGCAGTTACGTCAGTTTCCCCCATGTTATATCCTTCGTGCCACAGTTGTTAAGGGAGTCACTGCTGTTGATAATTGAGTCATGTGGTCATAAAGCGAATCTGGCTTCCTTCCATCCCATCTGAGAAGCTGGTTTGGAAAATTAGAACTGGTGATTATATGACCTTGGGGGTCCTCAATACATCCGACGGCCCAAATTTTGCTCATGTGACGATGGGGATGTCGCATTGTGAGAACTGGTCATAAACCGATTCTTTCAGTGCCATTGCAACAAAAGGGACCAAACAAATAGTTGTTCATTGAAAACTTACTTGTATCATCAGGCAACTCCACCCCCTTCGATGTATGTTGTGACGTTGCCTGGCAAGACTACAGAAGGACAAAGTTAGTATCACAACTTCGCAACGCAAGTTTCATCACTGCTCTTCGGTCCCCTCCTAAAATGCATGTAGTCCTCGACTTACGACCACAATTCAGCCCGACATTCCTGTTGCCAAGCGAGACATTGGTTAAGTGAGGTTTGCCCCCACCACCACCACCACCACTTTACAACCTTTCTTGCCATGGTTGCTAAGTGAATCACTGCGACCGTTAGGTTAATAACATGGTTATTAAGTGAATCTGCTTTCCCACGGACTTTGCTTGTCAGAAATGTCGCAAAGGGGGGAATCACATGAACCGTCATAAATGTGAGTCAGCTATCAAGCATGCGAATGTAAATCGTGACCACGGGGATGCTGCAAAAGTCCTAGGAAAAAAAGTCATAAGGCTGCAACTTTGAACCGTCACTAAATAAACTAGCGTAAGTCGAGGATTGCCTGTGTATTGATTACAATTTTACTACATTAGTTAATTTTATACTGTTAGGATTTATTGGCTCTAGTTTAGCTACCCTTTTAATTGTAAAACGGTTAGTGTTTGGGGTTTAACAATCCCCTTTTGACTTAGTGCTGCCTTAATGTCCCTTTGGTTTAATTGTGCTTTTGTAATGTCTAATTTAATTCATATCCCCTTATTTCCGCCCCGTGCTTAGTTTTTAAACATGATATAAAGTATTATTATTCAGGATGCAGTGGAAACCAGGCCAGTACGTTAAAGCTTAGCATGGCATCGCTGTCTAAGCTGTATGTTTCTACCCAGTCACTCCAAAAAGCTGCCAAAAAAAGCCAACACAGTTCTAGGCTGCATGAACTGAGGGATAGAAACAAGATCACGTGAAGGGTTAATGCCACTCTATAAGGCAACACTTGGAATACTTGCATTCAGTTTTGGTCGCCACGATGTAGAAAAGATGTGGAGACTCTAGAAAGAGTGCAGAGAAGAGCAACAAAGAGGATTAGGGGACTGGAGGCTAAAACATATGAGGAACGGTTGCAGGAACTGGGAATGTCTAGTTTAATGAAAAGAAGGACTTGGGGAGACATGATAGCAGCCTTCTAATATCTCAGGGGTTGTCACAAAGAAGAGGGGGTCAAGCTATTCTCCAGGGCACCTGAGGGTAGAACAAGAAGCAATGGGTGGAAACTAATCAAGGAGAGAAGCAACCTAGAACGGAGGAGAAATTTCCTGACAGCGAGAACAATTAACCAGTGGAACAGCTTGCCTCCAGAAGTTGTGAATGCCCCAACACTGGACGTTTTTAAGAAGAGATTGGATAACTATTTGTCTGAAATAGTATAGGCTTTCCTGCCTAACCAGGGGGTTGGACTAGAGGACCTCCAAGGTCCCTTCCAATTCTTGCTTTTCTCGTCTCTTCTCTTATATAGTCTACGTTCTGCCCTCTATATTCTCTTCTGTTTCCTATTTTCTCTTCTATTTTGTATTCTGTTGTCTTCTATTTTCTTTGTTCTATTTTCTCTTCTCTTTCTTCTATTCTCTATTTTCTATTATTTTTTTCTATTTTCTATTTATTTTCTATTTATTTTCTATTTATTTTCTATTTATTTTCTATTTATTTTCTATTTATTTTCTATTTTCTATTTTCTATTTTCTATTTTCTATTTTCTACTTTCTACTTTCTACTTTCTACTTTCTACTTTCTACTTTCTACTTTCTACTTTCTACTTTCTATTCTATTCTATTCTATTCTATTCTATTCTATTTCTATTTCTATTTCTACTTCTATTTCTACTTCTACTTCTACTTCTACTTCTACTTCTACTTCTACTTCTACTTCTACTTCTACTTCTATTTCTATTTCTATTTCTATTTCTATTTCTATTTCTATTTCTATTTCTATTTCTATTTCTATTTGAGCCGAGGTGGCGCAGTGGTTAGGGTGCAGTACCGCAGGCCACTTCAGCTGACTGTTATCTGCAGTTCAGTGGTTCTAATCTCACCGGCTCAAGGTTGACTCAGCCTTCCATCCTTCCGAGGTGGGTGAAATGAGGACCCAGACTGTGGGGGCGATATGCTGACTCTGTAAACCGCTTAGAGAGGGCTGAAAGCCCTATGAAGCGGTATATAAGTCTAACTGCTATTCCTATTCTTTCCAGTTTGGGGTTCAACTGCAAATTTGATTTCCGCTTTGTTAGAAGCACCTCTGGGCTCAATAGATGATGCCAAGTATATCAGCAGCAATTGTAGGGCAGCCTGATCATGCAGAGGTTGGAAAGGAGCTGATATATGATCAGGATATTCACCGCAAAGGAAAACAGGAGGAGAAGAGGAAGAGGCACCGGGGGGGGGGGGGGGGGAGGAACCCAAACAAATAACTTCTAATCCCCGTGATTTGGGCTTTACCACCAGGGAAGCTGACACATGTGTCCAAGTGGCGGCAAGCTTTTTAAGAGCTGATTTAATTAAGTGTTTTGATTTGATTTTTTGGCATTCCTGAAGCCTGAGCAGGTGGGCTGGGGTCTTTGAGAATAATGAACATTAAAGGGGAAGAGCGACCATGGGGGATCTCGGCTCAAGGGGCAATCATGAAAAGGATGCGAAAGGTCAGAGAGCTTGAACCAGCGACCGAGGGGCTTCAAAAGCATCCCATAGCAAGCACCTGCTGCGTAAAAGCATTCCTAAGTTCTCTCTGCCCACCAGTGGGAGCAGGTGTGGGTTCTCTGAAAAACGTGGGATTGGTGGCGATTTTGCCAGTCCTGGCCTGCATTCACAGGGACACCTTTAGCCTGTTTCCTGAATTAACACATTGGATTCCCTTTTTAAATAATAGCAATAGCAATAGCAGTTAGACTTATATACCGCTTCCTAGGGCTTTCAGCCCTCTCTAAGCGGTTTACAGAGTCAGCCTATCGCCCCCACAGTCTGGGTCCTCATTTCACCCACCTCGGAAGGATGGAAAGCTGAGTCAACCTTGAGCCGGTGAGATTTGAACAGCCGAACTGCAGAACTGCAGTCAACTGAAGTAACCTGCAGTGCTGCATTTAACCACTGCGCCACCTCGGCTCTTGTAATTGTCATTGTAAACACATACTCTGTGTGTGTGTTTGTGGGCGCGGCCTGAGGAGAGGGGGGGGGTAAAAGAGAATTTGACAACTAGACAGATTCTTTGGGTATTAAAAGTTTCTTTACCATGTGGAATGGGGAAAAGGAATGATTACCTTTAAGATTAGTTGTTCTGTTTGCTTCCCCTAACTAAAACAAATGAAACAGGATATTTGTACCAATACCCCCTGTGGGGAGGTAAATAAGTAATGAATGTCATGTCTCTGTCTTGGGAGATTGTGTACGAGGTCTACATGATACAGGAAAGGGGTCTACGCGGCACGGGAAGGCCAGGTACTTTGGGATGATCAATAAGTTGTCTAAGAGTATAAAAGACTGTAAACAACTGCATTTCGGGGTTCAGATTTTTGCTACTGAACCTTTGCGCAAATAGCAATAGCAGTTAGACTTATATACCGCTTCATAGGGCTTTCAGCCCTCTCTAAGTGGTTTACAGAGTCAGCATATCGCCCCCACAGTCTGGGTCCTCATTTCACCCACCTCGGAAGGATGGAAGGCTGAGTCAACCTTGAGCCGGCAAGATTAGAACCGCTGAACTGCAGATAACAGTCAGCTGAAGTGGCCTGCAGTACTGCACCCTAACCACTGCGCCACCTCGGCTCTCCCTTTGACAAAGAGCTGGTCTTGTCTCATTTTCTGCAACAGGGGGACGGGGTGCAGCTGGTACATTGTTCCAGGGCCCATGGAGAGGAAAAGGGGGCCCATGAAGGGGAAAAGGGGAGTTTTCTTAACGACCATGTGATTCACTTAATAACTGCAGATATTGACACATAGGTTGAAACAGTGACCTCGCGGGTTTTGGGTAAAGCAGTGACACCACCACCACCCAGCATGTGCCTCCCCCCCCCCCGTGTGAGGGGCGCATGCGGGGGTGTCACTCATGCATGCGTGAAGGCAGGGCACATGCTCAGGGGGAACAGGCATTTGCATTTTGGGGGCCCATATTAGTCTTGTTCCAGCTCTTAATAATCCTCTCGGCAGCTGTGCGTGTGTATGTGTTTGTGTGTGTGTGTGTGTATTTGTGTGTGTGTGTGTGTGTGTGTGTGTGTGTGTGTGTGTGTGTTGTATTTGTGCTGATAAATAAATAAAGGGAGACTAGTATAGATCTATTTCAAGCTATTTAGCTCTCATCAGCTAGCCATACCCTTACTGGGATTCGAACCTGGGCTGTATTACATATTAGCCAGATGTGTTAACCACTAAGCCACAAGGTTCTCCTCCTTTATCATATATATCAGGGGTGGGTTCCTGCCAATTCTAACAAATCTACCGTGCCGTTTAGAATTGGTTCCAGCTCCCTCCCCCTCGTCCGTCCGCACCAACAAGAATTGCTCTGCGCATGTGCAGAAGGCAAAAACAAGATGGCGGTGCTTATGGCGCCACCGAGAGAACCGGTTCAGGGGTGTGGCAGGCCTGTATCTCTGCCGGTTCCAGCAACCCAGGCCACCAAGTTACTGGTACGAATCAGTAGGAACCCACCTCTGATATATATGTATATATGTAAATATGTGTGTGTGTATAAATGTATATATGTACACAGACACACAGACATACAGACACACACACAAATATTCCTCGACTTACGACCACAATCGAACCCAATATTTCTGTTGTTACGTGAGACATTTGTTAAGTGAGTATTGCCCCATTTTACCACCGTTCCTGCCTCTGTTGTTAAGTGAATCGCTGTAGTTGATAAGCTAGTAAGCTGGTTCTTAAGCCAATCCAGCTTCCCCCTTGACTTTGCTCATCAGAAGGTCACAAAAAGGGGATCACATGGGCCCAGGACACAGCGACTGTCATAAGTACGAACCAGTTGCCAAGCACCTGAATTTTGATCCTGGAGATCGTCACGGTGAAAAACGTTCACAGGTCACATTTTTCAGTGCCGTCGTAAATTTTGGTCGGTCATTAAATGAACTGTTGTAAGTCGAGGATGGCCTGTGTTTGACATTTTTATCCACTTATGATGTCCTTCATAAAGATCTAGGATGGGGGCGTGGGGGAGGGTGGATGAGAAAATATTCCAAAATCAGGACCAATCACTGCAAATTACATTTTTTTTTCAGCCCATCGAGATCTAATCTTACTGAGGGGAAAAATGGATTCCTGTTTAATGGTTTGATATTGATGGGCGCCAAGTCAGGAGAACCAGCCTTTTTCATTTTATTTTTTGGTGACGAGTTTATCACTTCATTCTCCAGAAGAAGCTGCAGTCATTTAACTAAGCAAAGGTTCCCCTCGCACATATGTGCCAGTCGTTCCCGACTCTAGGGGGCGGTGCTCATGTCCATTTCAAAGCCGAAGAGCCAGCGCTGTCCGAAGACGTCTCCATGGTCATGTGGCCGGCGTGACTCAACGCCGAAGGCGCACGGAACGCTGTTCCCTTCCCACCAAAGGTGGTTTCCTATTTTTCTACTTGCATTTTTCACATGCTTTCGAAATGCTAGGTTGGCAGAAGCTGGGACAAGTCACGGGAGCTCACGCCGTTAGGCGGCGCTGGGGATTCGAACTGCCGACCTGCCGATCCTTCTGATCAACAAGCTCAGCGTCTTGAGCCACTGAGCCATCCTGTAACTAAGCATAAGTCGCGCCAAATCGAATAGATTCATCTCTCAAGCAGGGAGGTAGAATAGCTGTTTTCCATCTCCGCTTAATGCCAAGTTGAGTATGATTTAAATCATGATTTCCATCTGCTCAATGATTTAAATTGCATCTATATAGGAGTCAGAAGATTGGAGAATTATCTTTTTGAGTAAATGGTATTATTTTTCCTGAAATAATCTAAATACATACTTTCTGGTACTTAAAAGAGAGGAGGGGAAAAAAGCGATTACAATTTCGAAACGGGCTTTTTTTTTTAACCACAGAGGGGGGAAAAAAAACTTATTTACTGCGATCGGTTCTCGAATTCATTTTTCTTAAATAATGGAATGATGATTGCGGTATCAACCAAACAGATGCTTACTTCTGAAGTCATCAGGAGCTGGGCCAGATCCAATTCAATTAATTGCCGTGGATGTTTGAAAGTTATTTTTGCCGTGATGTTCTAGGGGGGGAAAAAAACAAAACAACGATCACCAGCTTTTAAATTGCGCTAATAAACTTGTTTGTTCTGGCTTTCCTTTTTAGCGAACAATTTAAACAAGGGTAATTATTTTAATACGCCCCCATCCCCATCCCCAAATCAACGTCATGCTCATGCATTTGTAAATGCAGATATATATTTTTTTAAATCAAAACAGAGAAATGCAAGCAAGCCCCAGATTATTAGGTGGGTAGAAAATCCTTTGTGTGTTTCCCTCTTTATGCAGAGTATTTAAAAGTTTAAGTTTAAGTTTTATTTTATTTATATGCCGCCCTATTCCCCTAAAAGGGACTCAGGGCGGCGAACAACTTAAACGGGAAGGGGAAACATACAAGTACAAAATAAACATATTAAAATGACCAACAACCACACCTGTCGAGAGGGGAAGGGAGCTCATCAACCCCAGGCCTGCCGACACAGCCAGGTTTTAACGGCTTTTCGGAAAGCAGGGAGGGAGGTGAGGGTCCGAATCTCCGCGGGGAGTTCGTTCCAAAGAGCCGGAGCTGCAACAGAGAAGGCCATCCCCGGGTCGTAGCCAGATGGCATTGGCTGGTGGATGGGACCCGGAGGAGGCCGACCCTGTGCGATCTAATGGGTCTTTGGGAGGTAATTGGCAGCAGGCAGTCTCTCAAGTACCCAGGTCCAATACCATGAAGGGCTTTATAAGTAATAACTAGCACCTTGAAGCGTATCCGGAGACCGATTGGAAGCCAGTGCAGCTCGCGGAGGATAGGTGTAACGTGGGTGTATCGAGGTACACCCACAATCGCTCGCGTGGCCGCGTTCTGGACCAGTTGAAGTCTCCGAATGCTCTTCAAGGGCTGCCCCATGTAGAGCGCATTGCAGTAGTCCAGTCTTGAGGGAGGGATGGAGGGAGGGAGGGAGGGAGGGAGGGAGGGAGGGAGGGAGGGAGGGAGAGAGAGAGAGAGAGAGAGAGAGAGAGAGAGAGAGAGAGAGAGAGAGAGAGAGAGAGAGAGAGAGAGAGAGAGAGAGAGAGATAGGCATTTGCTTTCAGAAGTTGTAAATGCTCCAACACTGGAGGTTTTTAAGAAGATGCTGGATAACCATTTGTCTAAAATGGTATAGGACTGTCATGGCAAACTGTGGCACACGGAGCCATCTGCAGGCACGCAAGCCATCGCCCAGCTGAGCTCCATCACGCATGCACGCATGCTTCCACCCGCCAGCTGGTTTTCAGGTCTCTGTTGCGCATGCACAAGGGGGGAGCACGGGGCAGTGGGACCGCCCCGTGGCCAATTTTTGGTCCCAGGAGGCTTCAGGGAGACTTGCTAGGCCCAAAATGGGGTGGGGGGGGACACATGCATATGTGGGGGGATGGGGGAGTTGGGGGGTATTTGTGCAGGCACAGGGGGGCGGGACGCATTGCATTATGGGTGTGTTTTCTCCTCACATGCATGATTTTGGCATGTGAGGAGAAAAAAGGTTAGACATCCCTGGTATAGGATCTCCAGCTTGAGCAGGGGGTTGGACTAGAAGACCTCCAAGGCCCCTTCCAAATCTGTTATATTGTGCCTCCCCTCCCCCAGTTCTCCATTTCACCACCCCCCTCAATGTGGAGGAATTATTCCAAAGAAGGGAAACACAATTTTTACTCTATTAGAAAAAAAATTACCTCTTACAGCTCGGATTTTGGTGACCTCTGAATCTGAAAGTGCCTCCACTTTGGTGTATCTTGTTTTCAGACATCATTGGTTAAACAACATCTCTGGATTAGACCAGACATTAAGAGTGATTTAACAATGACTGTTGGATGTTCACGTCATCATACTTTATGTCTCAAGATATCTGAACTGATTCTGCTCCGCCTGATAAGACGGAAGGTTTATTTGTTTGCTTACATTTCACGTGTATTAGTTCTATGCATAACTCAAGGTGCACCCTACACAATACTCCTTCCTCCTCCTCCTATTTTCCCCATAAAAACAACTCTGTGAGTCGGTTGGTCTGAGAAAGAGGGAATGGTCCGTAGTAACCAAGTTGGCTTTCATGCCTAAGGTGGGACTAGAACTCACTGGCTCCTAGTGATTGGCCCAAAGTCAATCACCAGACTTTCATACCTAAGGCAGGACTAGAATTCACAATATCCTGGTGATTGGTCCAAAGCTATCAAGTGTCCTCTGTCATAATGCACAGTTTGTTCAAAAGAGGGGCGTATGTTGAAATTGTAGAATGTAAGATGATCAAAGTTGGTATTGGCTGAAACAGCATAGAAACCTACTATACATACATACATACATACATACATACATACATACATACATGTGTGTGTGTGTTTGTGTGTGTGTGTGTGTGTATTTGTGCTGATAAATAAATAAAGGGAGACAAGTATAGATCTATTTCAAGCTATTTAGCTCTCATCAGCTAGCCATACCCTTACTGGGATTCGAACCTGTGTTGTATTACATATTAGGCAGTTGTATTAGCCACTAAGCCACAAGGTTCTCCTCCTTTATCAGCTGAGCCAGGGAAATTTAGCTCCCATCAGCTAGCCAACAGTAAAAATAGTGGCTTTCTCTCTAGATGGTCTCTTGTGATGAGCCGATAGACTGAGAAAGAAAGGCTTAGTGGTTAACACATCTGGCTAATATGTAATACAGCCCAGTAAGGGTATGGCTAGCTGATGAGAGCTAAATAGCTTGAAATAGACCTATACTAGTCTCCCTTTATTTATTTATGAGCACAAATACAACACAAATGTAACAAAAGCAACAGTAAAAATAATGGCTTTCTGTCATGATGGTCTCTTGTGACGAGCCGATAGACAGAGAAAGGAAGCAGTAGGCTTCCTCCCATATTTGGGCATACCAGGGGTTGTGACACTAAATACATACCTATTTCCCTGGCTCAGCTGATAAAGGAGGAGAACCTTGTGGCTTAGTGGCTAATACAACTGCCTAATATGTAATACAGCCCAGGTTCGAATCCAGTAAGGGTATGGCTAGCTGATGAGAGCTAAATAGCTTGAAATAGATCTATATAGTCTCCCTTTATTTATTTATCAGCGCAAATACAACACACACACACAGACAGACACACAGACAGACAGACAGTAAGTGAGACACAGCTAACACCCCTCGGGATGGGGGATGTTCTGTTAAGATACATCCTGTTGTGCCTTCAAATGGCTTCTACTGTACTGCTGTAAAATGGTTTCTACTGTACATCACAGTGGAGTTGCCAGGGTAACGGCTTCGCAGTACTCCACAAGGGGGCTCCCTCTGGTAAGGGGGAAAACCCAACATTAGAAATTATGTTTAATGCAAACATTTCCCCCCTATAAATAAATACCGGGGCAACACCGGGTTATCAACTAGTAAAAAAATAAAGAAATAGCCAAGTCTGCCTCTTAAGCACTTAGAGATCGAACCTTGGACTGAATATAGAGAATATTGGCAGGAAAATAAATAGGGATTTGTATTTAGGCCATTGGTTTAATTTTGTTTTGTGCCTGTCCGTTTAGCTCTGGTACTTTCCCCTTCCCTTTTCATGTCTATGGACACAACTTTCCAGCTTTCAAGTACATCAAAAAAAAAATACAGATCTTTTTCTCTCTCTCTCTCTCATTGCTTTCTTGAAGGCCACAGAAGCCATAATTGATTTTAAAAAACATGCATTAAAAGATTGTATCAAATACAGACAAGGCTAGCCATCATGCTGTTTCCTTTCAGCATAATCAATGTTATGCTGAGCACTGAAAAGAGCAAGACACAGCAAATGCAAGAAATGGAGAAAAAGCAGGAGGTTAAGAAAAGGAAACATTTGTGTGAAATGGTATAGGATCTCCTGCTTGAGCAGCGGGTTGGACTAGAAGACCTCCAAGGTCCCCTCCAACTCTGTTATTCTATTCTATTCTATTCTATTCATTCTACTCTACTCTACTCTACTTACTCTCCCTTCTCTTCTCTTCTGTTTCCTTCCCTTCTATATTCTATTCTATTCTATTTGATTCTATATTCTATTCTATTCTTACTCTACTCTCTCTTTTCTCTATTCTATTCTATTTGATTCTATTTTATATTCTATATTCTATACTATACTATTCTATTCTACTCTCTATTCTATTCTATTCTATATTCTATTCCCACTCTACTCTCTCTTTTCTCTATTCTATTCTATTCTATTCTATTTTCTATTCTATTCCTACTCTACTTTCTTTTCTCTATTCTATTCTCTATTCTATTCTATTCTTTTCCATTCCATTTGATTCTATATTCTATTCTATTCCTACTCTACTCTCTCTTTTCTCTATTCTATTCTATTCCATTCTATTTGATTCTCTATTCTATTCCTACTCTTCTTTATCTTTTCTCTATTCTATTCTATTCTACTCTATTCTATTCCTACTCTCTATTCTCT
>NW_028261388.1:5587418-5617418 GCF_051295495.1 Thamnophis sirtalis | reverse complement strand
TTTTACTGTTGCCTTTGTTACATTTGTGTTGTATTTGTGCTGGTAAATAAATAAAGGGAGACTAGTATAGATCTATTTCAAGCTATTTAGCTCTCATCAGCTAGCCGTACCCTTACTGGGATTCGATCCTGGGCTGTATTACATATTAGGCAGATGTGTTAACCACTAAGTCACAAGGTTCTCCTCCTTTATCAGCTAAGCCAGGGAAATAGGTATGTATTTAATATATATATACACACATACACATACACATACACATACACATACACATACACATACACATACACATACACATACACATACATATACATATACATATACATATACCGGCTGAATCCCACCCCTGCCTACACCACTTCAGACAAATGGCTATCCAACATCTTCTTAAAGACTTCCAGTGTTGGGGCATTCACAACTTCTGGAGGCAACTTCTGTTCCACTGATTAATTGTTCTAACTGTCAGGAAGTTTCTCCTCAGTTCTAAGTTGCTTCTCTCCTTGATTAGTTTCCACCCATTGCTTCTTGTTCTACCCGCAGGTGCCTTGGAGAATAGTTTGACTCCCTCTTCTTTGTGGCAACCCCTGAGATATTGGGAGACTGCTATCATATCTCTCCAGTCCTTCTTTTCATTGAACTGGACATACCCAGTTACTGCAACCGTTCCTCATTGTCCCTACTTTCCCCCAAACGCTGATGACAAATCCCAGAGCAAAGTGATCACACACACACCATGGGTGTGTTGCTGCTGGCATTATTGCCGGTCTGGCTGTTATGTCCTCGCAGTTACAACCGCCGACGTCAGGCACAGAGAGCAGGGGAGCTTCTGATTGTCTACAGCGCACCAGCCTCAGGCGGGAGAAATATTGCATGCTGACTGCTCAGTCATCTGACAGCTAGCGTATAAATAGCCGTCAGACAGCAACTCAAGTTGTGTTGTTCTAGTTAGTGTTATAGAATAAATAGTTGCTGTTTTAAAACACCGAGTCGCAAAAGGGAATAGGAAACAACAAGCATACAATTATAAAAGAGTTTGCATGGAATACCATCCTGAAAATATACCAGTTCAGAGTTGAAAAGAGATAACCCCAACAACAGAAAATGAAAGGAAGAGAGGAGGAGAGAGAGAAAGGGGGAAAAGGAAGAAAGAGGAAAGGACAGGAAGGAGGGAAGGGACAGAAAGAGAAGGAGAGAGGGTAGGAGAGGGAAGAGGAAGAGAGGAGTAGGGGAGAGGCAAGGGAAGAAGGAAAGGGAAAGGAGAGGAGGAAGGAAGGGAGAAGGGAGGGAGAGTGAAAAGAAAAGAAAAAAATAGATTGGTGATAATACAAAACAGGTGTATGGGATGGTAAGCAACCCAGAATGTATATTTTAACCTTTTATATGGAAAATCAAATATGTAAAAGTGACAAAGATAGCAATAGCAATAGCAGTAGACTTATATACCGCTTCATAGGCCTTTCAGGCCTCTCTAAGCGGTTTACAGAGAGTCAGCATATTGCCCCCAACAATCTGGGTCCTCATTTTACCCACCTCGGAAGGATGGAAGGCTGAGTCAACCCTGAGCCGGTGAGATTTGAACCGCTGACCTGCTGATCTAGCAGTAGCCTGCAGTGCTGCTTTTAACCACTGCGCCACCTTGGCTCTATTTAATACAAGATAAAGATAAATACAAACAATAATTATGTGTATGTGTTGTGGCCCAGCAGGAGCCGTTGGAGCTACCACCAGACTCCGACAGCGAGGGGCCCTCTGAGTCGGCTCTGGAGGATGTGGAGGACCCTGGACAGGGTTCCGAACTCCGAGCAGGGCACAGAGAGGCTGGTTGGCCACCAGGAGGCGCCTGAGCTTTGGACCAGTGGGGAGGAGACAAGGGAGAGTGATCCGGATGCCAGTAGTGAGTTGTTCCTGGATGCCCGGCACCAAAGAGCTAATAGGAACAATTGCGCAAGTACAGGAGGTAATTGCATTCAGCTGGTGGTCATTAGGCTCCTCTCCAGACTATAAAAAGACTGCTTGTGCACACGCCCCTCTTGCAGAAGTCAACCCATTGACTAAAAGTTGGAGAACTTTTGTAACTAGCTTGGCAGGCTGGATTGCTGCCGAGGCTTGTCTGAGTTGCTGCCAAGGTCCTTATCTCTTTGTTCTGCTTGGCTTTCAGCCACCGAGGTTTTGGTTTCTTGCTAATAAAGTACATTCCAGTTAAGCTTGTCTCGGCATTCGTTACTGGACAGAGGAGGGGGTCAGAACAGTATGTATACCTGTAACTATATATAAGGGAATAAAAACAAAAAAAAAGTTTTTAAAAAACCAACGGTGGTAAGAGAGGTCGTAAAGTGGGCCCAAAACTCATTTAACAACTGCCCCGCTTATCAATAGAATGCTTGGGCTTAATTGTGGTCATAAGATGAGGCCCACCTATATTTTCCCCTCCATTGTTTCCCTTTTGACACCCTTCTAGCTAGAACGTTTTTACGTCTGTTCTCGTTCATTCACTCTCGGCTGCCGCCTGTCGCATCCATTCCTTAAAATATGTATTTATTTTTATTGCAGTAAAGCAATTCACAGAGGAAATGAAAAGTGAAACGAATGGGGCAAGATTTATATGGATTATCAAGGATGTTGGCTGCTGTCTCATGTACCAAGTCATTTTGTCTCGTCTGATATTGGTTATATATATTGATATATATTGCTTATATAGCTCTTGTTCGTTTCGCTCAGCCTTTCAAGCTTTTAATGAGAAGGGTTTTTTTTCCCCCCTTCCATTACTGCAACTGATGATGTTTTAACCTGAAGTTTCCCTACGAAATACGAGACCTGTTTTGTTCCCTTATTATTTATGGCTGTAGAGGTAGTCCTCCATTTACGACCTTTTGATCAACGATCACTCAACTTACAAATGTCCCTGAAAAAAAGGGACTTGTCACCTGTTTTCACACTGATCATGATTATGTCATAAAAATGTGCATGCTTGGCAACTGGTATGTACTTATGCGAGTCCCTTGGACTGCAAGGCCATCCAACCGGTCAGTCCTAGAGGAGATCAACCCTGGCTGCTCTTTAGAAGGCCAGATCCTGAAGAGGAAACTCAAATCCTTTGGCCACCTAATGAGAAGGAAGGACTCCCTGGAGAAGAGCCTCATGCTGGGAACGATGGAGGGCAGAAGAAGAAGGGATGGCAGAGAAGGAGGTGGCTGGATGGAGTAACAGAAGCAGCAGGCATGGGCTTAAATGGACTCCAGAGGATGGTATTGGACAGGAAGGCCTGGAGGAACATTGTCCATGGGGTCAAGATGGATCGGGCACAACTTCACAACTAACAACAATATTTTTATGACAGTTATGGTGTCTTGCAATTATGTGCATACCATTCTAACAAAGTCAATGGCAGAAGCCAGATTTCCTTAATGAGCAGGTGAGTCACTTAACAACTGCAATGATTCACTAAAAAACGGTGGCATAAAAAGGTCATAAAATGGGGCAAAACTCACCTAACGACTGCCTTGCTTAGCAACAGAAATCTTTGTGCTCAATTGGGGTTGCAAATCAAAAATTGCTTGTATATGCAATTTTGAAGATGGGGGGTGGCTTTCTTCTTAATCAAAATATCCCATCCTCACACGCCGGTTGCTGGTTGTGAAAACATTTAAGCTCACAACTCTTCAAAAGTGGATACTTGTCATAGAACAACGTAGTTATCTGATCGCCTTGAGGGTCCTTCACTAGAGGATGTGTGCTAATAGTGTTGTGCAAAGCATTCAAATGGGATGCTTTGTAAATAGTGCAGTGGTGTGAATAACCCACCTATTCTGGAAGCAGCTTCTCATATGTTTGAGCAAAGACAGATGAGACTTCCGCCAGGTTTTGGAACAAAGCAAATTATAGCACTAACCCTAACTGTAATACTAATGCTAACCTTAACCCTAAAGCTAACCTTAATCTTAACCTTAACCTTAACCCTTAACCTTACCTCAACCTCAACCTTCACTTTCACCTTAATCTTAATCTCAACCTCAACTCTCAACATTAACTTTAAGCCTTAATCTTACCTCATCTTCAATTTTCACTTTCACCATAATCTTAATCTCAGCTCTCAACATTAACTCTAATCCTTAACCTTACCTCACCTTCAATTTTCACTTTCACCTTAATCTTAATCTCAACCTCAACTCTCAACATTAACTCTAAGCCTTAACCTTACCTCACCTTCAATTTTCACTTTCACCTTAATCTTAATCTCAACATCAACTCTCAACATTAACTCTAAGCCTTAACCTTACCTCACCTTCAATTTTCACTTTCACCTTAATCTCAACTCTCAACATTAACTCTAATCCTTAACCTTACCTCCCCTTCAATTTTCACTTTCACCTTACTCTTAATCTCAACCTCAACTCTCAACATTAACTCTAAGCCTTAACCTTACCTCCCCTTCAATTTTCACTTTCACCTTGATCTTAATCTCAACCTCAACTCTCAACATTAACTCTAAGCCTTAACCTTACCTCACCTTCAATTTTCACTTTCACCTTGATCTTAATCTCAACCTCAACTCTCAACATTAACTCTAATCCTTAACCTTACCTCACCTTCAATTTTCACTTTCACCTTAATCTTAACCTCAATCACAACTCTCAACTTTAACCTTCACTTTCACCTTAACCTCAATCTAAAATCTAACCCTAACCCTTAGCCTTAATCCTACCCCTCTCCTAGCCTTAACCTTAACTCTCACCCCAATCCTAACCCTTAACCCACACCCTAACTCTTTGAAACTGTTGTACCCAACTGGAAAAAAGAGCTGTCAGGATAATCTTGAAGAACAGGAAGAAGAGACACAACCAAGACAACACTCTGACAAAAGGAACCTGAGATCAAAGCAGAAATGTAATTTGAGAAAGCATCTCAAACTTGATGTTCTCTCCTTTTGAGGTAGAGGAAGAATGTCGATCTCAGATGTTTAGAAGGATTTTCTCAGTCTTCTCAAAGGCCTTTGGTGAAAGGAAGTGAACGGAGGTGAAGTGCCATACGGCCTTGCACCCATCTCTGCCTCCGATGCAGAGCCTTTGTCTTTTTTAAAAAGAGCCGAGGTGGCGCAGTGGTTAGGGTGCTGTACTGCAGCCATTTCAGCTGACTGTTATCTGCAGTTCGGCTGTTCAAATCTCACCGGCTCAGGGTTGACTTAGCCTTCCATCCTTCCGAGGTGGGTAAAATGAGGACCCAGACTGTGGGGGTGATATGCTCACTCTGTAAACACCTTAGAGAGCGCTGAAAGCCCTATGAAGCAGTATATAAGTCTAACTGCTATTGCTATTGCTAAGTGAAGTGAAGTGAAAAGTGAAGGGTAGTTTTAGGCAGATCCAGAAAAAGAACTAGAGAGATCGAGATCCAGGTTTTGTGCTATACAAGCTTGCTTGATGAGAAATTTCTAAAGCTGTTTAAGTGTTATGGCCTGCCAGCAGACAGCAGAACTGGCAGGAGAGTTGGACAGTGAGGAGGTTGGGGAGGAGCATGGGTCAGTCATTGAGGCTGGGGAAGGCTCTGCCAAAGGCTCTGCATTGGAGGCAGAGATGGGTCCAAGGCCGTATGGCAGTTCTCAGCTGCCTTCGGAGCCAAGACAGCAGTGAGGCAGATGAACATCTGGAGCCTGTTCCCAGTGTGCACATGTGCAGAGCTGCCAGAAAAATAGAACAGCTAAGAAATCAGGGTCAACTTGGGAGTAAAGCCACAGGTGGATGGTGAATGGCTCTTCCCATAGGAAATGAAAGAGGAGCAAAAGGGGAGTGGGCTTTTGCAGGAGACAATTTGTTAGTTCGGTCATTTCAGGAGTGTGAAGATCTGCCCGTGAATCTCAGAAAATCTGTGCCAAGTCTTTCCTTGCACAGCACCTCGTTTGAAAAATATTTACATGGCAACTTTCCAAGCTGGATAAGGTCTGTGGTCATAAATATTCCTTTGAAAGATTGTTTACCAGGCTTTTGATGAATGTCAATGAGACGAATTCACATTCGTTTAGTAAAAGGGGTTTTGTCAGGACCAGGAATTTGCTTCATGCTTTTTGGGGAAGCCTAGGTCAGAACATCAAGTTCTGGGAATTCTCTCAGTCAGTTCGAATCCAGCTATACCATTCCCCAAACCACCCAATCGGGAGCCGAACTAAATTTTACTTTTGGTGCTTTCAACTTTGATTCTCCGTAGCTGTGATCAGAGGAAAACGAGATAAGGATAAATTAATATTTACATTGCTTCGGTATGTCGGCTGCATTTGCGGTGTATTCAATTTTCTTGCTGTGAATCTAATGCGTTTTCTAGCAAATGACCTCATCTAACTCGCTGGGGTTCCCCACACTTAATAAAAACAATCCAATCTGTTTTATTGCAGGCGTCCCTTCCCTTTTTCGATAAGCATATTCGTTTTACCATCAGAATAATAGGATGTACATCTAATTTTCAAGGAACGGCCTAGAGGAGTCTCCAAGCTGGCCGAACACCTGTTACTAAGGAAAAATGTAATCACATCAATAGAAAGCCTGGCGCAATTTACACACAGACACACATCAAAAGGACCCCAACAAAACCATCAAAGCCGCGAGGAGAGGCGGCGGCAGAACACCATGTGCAGGGTGTGCAGAACGCGTCGCCAAGGAAGAATTCACAACGAGCAGACAGTGTGATAATGACTAACCTGTAACCATTATTTATTTCGAGGGAAGGTGCTGTAATTCAGTGTGAAAATTCAGGTGCCGAAACAATTCGACAGTAGTTGACAGGGAAAATTCTCCATCGCAGGATCTACAGCGGCACTGCCAGCCGCTACAGAAAAATATAGAAGACTAGCGGGATACCTGTGCTTCACGGCGAAACTATGTGATCAGGCTATGCAGGAGAAATGCAGGTCACAATCCATTGGGTCAGTGGTGGTCGGTGATTTGAAACACATAAGGGAATATCGCTCCCGCCGCCTTGAGTTCGGAAGCAGTTCCCTAGGTGGAAGGCGTAGACGTTTTGGTGAGGTACTGATCTTTAGTACTGTAAAGAGTCCCAGACCGCTCCTGAGTGAAGGAGTGGAATATCTGTCAGTTTGAACTGAGGTAATGAAATGTGAGGCAACTGGCAGTTGGAACAGAGTTCTTTTCAGGCGGGGAGGGGGAGTAGAACTCCTTAGCATCAAAGTGTGTTAATTACTGTATAAGAAATACTAATGATCTGATGGTCATTTTGAAAAATCCTTTCATAGCGAGTACCTAAAAGCCAAATTTTAAATTTGTAGGCTTTACGGTGGTACTTCACACACACACACACACACACACACACACACACACACACAGACACACACACACGATAGATAGATAGATAGATAGATAGATAGATAGATAGATAGATAGATAGATGATAGATAGATAGATTGATAGATAGATAGATAGATAGATAGATAGATAGATAGATAGATAGATAGATAGATAGATAGATAGATAGTATAGAACCTATCTAACCATCTCCTCCTCTGTTCCCCCCTTCTCCTTCTGCCTTCCATCTTTCCCAACCTCGGGGCCTTCTCCAAGAAGAGTCCTCTCTTCTCCTTGGGTAGCCAAATGATTGAGCTTCAGCTTCAGAATCTGTCCTTCCAAAGGACAATCAAGGTTTGTTTGTTTGTTTGTTTGTTTGTTTCATTTGTATGCCGCCCTTTTCCCCAAGGGGACTCAGGGCGGCTCACAACTCAAACAAGGGAAGGGGGATACAGACAATTTGACAACAACACAAAACAATACATAATTTAAAAAGCGCAACAATCATACCATTCGAGATAGGGGCAACAATTCTTTAGCCCCAGGCCTGTCGGAACAGCCAGGTATTAAGGGCTATGCGGAAGGCCTGGAGGGTGGTGAGGGTTCGAGAGCTGGCTGGGGGATTCTGGGAGTTGAAGTCCACAGGACTTAAAGTCGCCAAGGTTGAGAAACACTGCCTTAGCTGTTTTACAGGTAGAAGGTAGGTTTTTGAACCGTTTTGAAATGCACTGCACATACACTCAGTTGTTACCCCAGTTGAATCCCATCATGGGGTGTAGCACCAGCCCCCTCCCCCATTGCAATATTTGCTGTATAAGAAGCACAGACATTTCCACCCAATTTTTGGGGGCGTGGGGGGAGTATGTCTTACAGTCTGAAAAATCCGGTATATAAGAATCAAAGACGCTTCTCATAAAGAGGATTGGTAATCATGGTTTCCATGGAGTTAGAAGATTCTCGGCATGGCAGGGAAAGTGACTTTGAAGGAGTTGGTTGTCTGCATGCATCACAATGATTTAAACACCTCCGGGGTGGAAAAGTCAGAACTAATTTCCAAGCGAAGGGGATGTTAATAGGGTCTCGCTTTCAACAGGAAGTCACGTGAAATGTTCAGAATGCAACACATTGGACCATTGGAAAATTATTTGTTAAGATACTAATATCGACAGCGTTGTGAAAAACTGAAAATTTTGAATATTTTTTTTTCAAATATTTTTTAAAAAATAGAACAGAAATACCTTTCAGAGGTATTTGAGAGTATCGTCGCTTGCAACTGGTTATTATTCGAAAAGCCCACAAGTTTATTGCAAGCTTAGTTTTCCCTCCGAGAACTGATTTATTCACAGTTTTATATGCTGGTTTTACGTGGAATCTCACTGGTCCGTCATGCCGAAGGCAGCGGAAAGTCTAAAAACTCTTACCGATTTATTGGGAGTTCTCCAAAGACACCGATTCTTTTTCAAGTAATGTTTTTTTTTGAAACACTAAGCTTAAGTATTTCTTATTTCTAACAAATTGTTGTGCGAGTGATAGATGAGAGTGTTGAGAGAGAGAGATGAGAGTACAGAAGGGAAATTAGGGAATAAATAGATGAGAGCGAATGAGAGAGACATATATGATGATAGGTAGGTAGGTAGGTAGGTAGGTAGGTAGGTAGGTAGGTAGGCAGGCAGGCAGGCAGGCAGGCAGGCAGGCAGGCAGGCAGGCAGACAGACAGACAGACAGACAGACAGACATGGTAGATGATAGAAGAGAGAGAGAGGATAGATATAGAAAGATACTGGAGAGAGAGATATATACTGTAGTTAGAGATAGATAGAGACAGGCAGACAGACAGACAGAGGGATGATAGATAGATAGATAGATAGATAGATAGATAGATAGATAGATAGATAGGTAGGTAGGTAGGTAGGTAGGTAGGTAGGTAGGTAGGTAGGTAGATAGATAGATAGATAGATAGATAGATAGATAGATAGATAGATAGATAGATAGATAGATAGATAGATAGATAGATAGATAGATAGATAGATAGATAGATAGATAATTGAGATAGATAGATAAATAGACAGACAGACAGACAGACAGACAGACAGACAGAAGATAGAGAGAGAGATACTGTACATAGATGAGAGATAGAGATACAGAGATGATGGATAGATGAGAGAGGGGGACATACACTGTATATATGTGTGTGTGTACATATTTGTGTATGTATACACATGTGCACACATGCACACACATGTTTGTTTATGTTTTATGTTTTATTAAGGATTTATATGCCACCCTTTTCCCTGAGGGGACTCAGGGCGGCTTACAACAATGAGGGGAAGGGGGTGCAAGACAAGACTTAAAAGAAAAAAAAAATCGTGAATAAAAGAAAATTATCCATAAAAACACAACATTCACTCAACATTCGGGCGGGGTGAGAGTAATCCTATCCCCAGGCCTGACGGGATAGCCAGATCTTGAGGGCTGTGCGGAAGGCCTGGACTGTGGTGAGGGTACGGATCTCCACGGGGAGGTTGTTCCATAATGTCGGAGCTGCAACTGAGAAGGCTCTCCTCCGCGTAGTCGCCAGTCGGCACTGACTGGCGGATGGAATTCGGAGGAGGCCTACTCGGTGCGATCTGATGGGACGCAGGGAGCTAATTGGCAGGAGGCGGTCTCTCAAATAGTCAGATCCACTACCATGGAGCGCTTTATAGGTGGTAAGTAGGACCTTGAAGTGCACCCGACGATCAACAGGTAGCCAGCGCAGCTCACGGAGGATTGGTGTTATATGGGCGAACCGTGGTGCGCCCATGATCACTCGCGCGGCCGCGTTCTGAACTAGCTGAAGTCGCCGGATGCTCTTCAAGGGCAGCCCCATGTAGAGCACATTGCAGTATTCCAGCCTAGAGATCACAAGGGCTCGAGTGACTGTTGTGAGAGCCTCCCGGTTCAGGTAGGGCCGCAACTGGCGCACCAGGCGAACCTGGGCAAATGCCCCCCTGGTCACAGCCGACAAGTGGTGGTCAAAACTCAGCTGTGGCTCCAGGAGGACTCCCAAGTTGCGGACCCTGTCTGAGGGGTATAAATTTTGCCCCCCCAGCCTGATAGATGGAACGTTAGCCAAATTTTTGGGAGGAAAACACAACAGCCACTCGGTCTTTTCCGGGTTGAGTACCAGTTTGTTAGCTCTCATCCAGTCTTTAACAGCCTCAAGGCCCCGGTTCATCACGTCCACCGCTTCATTGAGTTGGCACGGGGCGGACAGATACAACTGCGTATCGTCCGCATATTGGTGGTACTTAATCCCGTGCCTCCGAATGATCTCGCCCAGCGGTTTCATGTATATGTTAAATAGCAGGGGGGACAGAACCGAACCCTGCGGCACCCCATAGGTTAGGGGCCTCGGGGACGATCTCTCCCTCCCCACCAACACCGACTGCGACCTGTCCGAGAGGTAGGAGGAGAACCACTGTAAAACAGTGCCGCCCACCCCCACCTCCCGCAGTCGTCGCAGAAGGATACCATGGTCGATGGTATCGAAAGCCGCTGAGAGGTCGAGGAGAACCAGGATGGACGCGTGGCCTCCATCTCTGGCTCTCCAGAGATCATCGGTCAATGCGACCAAAGCGGTTTCAGTGCTGTAACCGGGCCTGAAGCCAGACTGGAAGGGGTCAAGATAGTTAGCTTCCTCCAAGGTACGCTGAAGCTGTAAGGCCACCACCTTCTCAACAACCTTCCCCAGAAAGGGGAGGTTGGAGACTGGACGATAGTTGTTAAGAACTGCTGGATCCAAGGACGGTTTCTTCAGGAGGGGCCTCACCACCGCAGCCTTAAGCGCGGTGGGGAGGTGTCCCTCCCGAAGAGAGGCGGTAACAACCGCCTGGATCCAGCCTCGTGTCACCTCTCTGCTGTTGGTAGTCAGCCAAGAGGGACACGGGTCCAGTATGCAGGTGGAGGAACTCACAGCTCGCATAGCCTTGTCCACATCCCCAGAGGCAACATCCTGAAACTCAACCCAGAGATGGTCTACCAAGTTATTCCCCTGTGTCCCGGCTGGATCTGCGGGGGTGGAGTCCAGTTCCGATCGAAACCGAGCAACTTTGTCCGCCAAGAACTGACTATATTCCTCAGCCTTACCCTGCAGGGGGTTCCCCGTCTCCCTCCTATTTAGGAGGGAGCGGGTTATCCTAAACAGGGCGGCTGGGCGAGACTCGGCGGACGCTACCAAGGAGGCAATGTGTGATCTTTTGGCGGTTCTCAATGCCCAAATATACTCCTTGGTGCAAGCTGTCAACAGTGCTCGGTTCGATACGGACCTGTCGGACCTCCACTGGTGCTCTAGGCGTCTCCTCCGGCGCTTTATCTCGCGGAGCTCCTCGGTGAACCAAGGGGGTCTCCGCGAGCCGCTGACCCGGAGGGGCGGTAGTGGCGCAATTCGGTCCAGAGACTCTGATGCCGCCGAGTGCCAGGCCGCAGCAATAGTCTCCGCCGAACTGTGGGCGAGAGCATCTGGAATGACCCCAAGCTCCGTCTGGAACCTAACAGGGTCCATCAGTCGCCTGGGGCGGAACCACCTGGTCGGTTCCTCCTCCCCACGGTGGGGGTTTGGCCTCCGGAAGTCTAGCCTCAGTAGGTAGTGGTCTGACCACGACAGGGGAATGGTCTCATTTCCCCTCAGACCAAGATCCACATACATATAGGACAGTGGTGGGTTTCAAAAAAATTACTACCTATTCTGTGGGCGTGGCCTATTTTGTGGGCATGGCTTAGCAGTCATGTGACTGGGTGGGCATGGCGAACTTGATGTCACTCACCAGGAGATGTCACGGATTGGGTAAAATGTGGTGAGGCTCACTTAACAGCGCTCTTGCTTAGCAACCAAAATTTTGGGCTCAATTGTAGTCATAAGTCAAGGACTGTCACTGCCTTCCTCTGCATGGTAGCCTTGTCCTAGTAAACTCCTTCTCCTTTCTGGCAATTTTCCTCTCTGTTAAAGGCACCAACATAATCCAGACAATGTAAGGTTTCCTGCTACAGCAGGGGGGTTGGACTAGATGACCTCTGAGTAGACTTCTAGCCAATTCCTTGATTGGAGTAATGCCTCAGTGTTACTCCCTGCTGGGTACTCAGATGAATCAGGCATCAACAGACACAGAGATAAACAACGTCTACATACCATTCAAAAGAGACAATCAAAAAGCTAAAATATCACGACGCCTAACCGGCAGTTAAACATTCAGATAAGCAGAAATTAAAATCAAGGGCAATCCCACCAACACTGACATGGTAATGCACTAGTATATAAACAGAAAGCAAACCCTCCTCCCTTCTACCACTGATGATGTTACCTTGCTGGGTAATGAAACGTATGCAGGAAAACAACCAAGCCTAGGGAACGCCAACAGTTCAGCATTGAGCTTCAAATATTATTTTCTCTCAGCCTCCTGCAAATATTCTTCAAAGTGCATCATTATTTCATGTCTTCTTCCCTCTCTCTAACATATATTCTGTGACGTTTTCCAAAGTTTTAGATTTTGGAAACGGTTTCTTCCACCTCCTTGCTTATTTAGCTGATTGTTTATTTAGCTGAAAACTGACCGTTTTCCAAGAATTAATTATCAGGGATTGTCCAAAGCTATTGTGCATAACTCAAGCCAAAACTAATACCAGGACAACTGTTCCTATTTACCAGGTCTTTGTTTTCGAATGGCTCTCATTTTGGAAACTTTATTAAGAAATTGGGAGTTGGGGGGGGGGGGTTTACAAAATGCATTTCTAAAGAAATTACAGTTATTATGAGTAATTTTTTTCCCCTCTTTTGATGGAGTGGGGGAAGGAAGGGGTTAAGGGTGAGGGGGGGGGAAACACCTGTCAAAATTTAATTTCACTTCATTTTTTTCCACCAAAACGATAATAGCTTTAGGAGATTGTTCTTAAATAATAATGGATGCGAACGTTTTCTTTCTCAAAGTGTTTTTAAATGTTAACGGGCCGTCATATTTCATTCCCTTCCCAAGATGTTGCAGAAATTATCATTAAAAAAATGTTCTGAGAGATAGAACCACTTTCATTCCAGAATTTACGCATAAAACTCCCTCAATGTCCCCTCCCTCAAAGGATAAGCAGTCCTCGGCTTACGACCACAATTGCCTCTTTTAATATCCCCAAAAATATTTCATTGGTGGGAGGGGGTCTTCCTAAGAGAGTCTTGGTGATTTCATGTATGTATCCTGGCAGAAAAATTCCGATTCCACATTGCCTTTGCCAATTTTCTAACCCGACCTATGGTTTTGTCCTTTCCTTGTGGTCTCCCAAACACATTCCCCCAAGGTCACAGAGTTGGACATCTGAAGACTTTTTTGGTCTCCACAATGTAGAAAAGATGTGGAGACTCTAGAAAGAGTGCAGAGAAGAGCAATAAAGAGGATTAGGGGACTGGAGGCTAAAACATATGAAGAACGGTTGCAGGAACTGGGTAGGTCTAGTTTAATAGAAAGAAGGACTAGGGGAGACATGATAGCATCTTCCAATATCTCAGGGGTTGCCCCAAAGAAGAGGGAGTCAAGCTATTCTCCAAAGCACCTCAGGACAAGAAGCAATGGGTGGAAACTAATCAAGGAGAGAAGCACTGAGGAGTGCTGAGGAGAAATTTCCTGACAGTGAGAACAATTAATCAGTGGAACAATTTGCCTCCAGAAATTGTGAATGCTCCAACACTGGAAGCTTTTAAGAAGATGTTAAATAACTATTTGTCTGAAGCGATGTATGGTTTCCTGCCTAAGCAGGGGGTTGGACTAGAAGACCTCCAAGGTCCCTTCCAGCTCTGTTCTCAATTGAATTGAAAACTCATAGACTTTCTTTGTGTAAATTACAATAATACACTGTTAACTGAGTTCTTTGAGGGGGAGACATGAATGCAGCCTTCCAATATCTCAGGGGCTGCCCCAAAGAAGAGGGAGTCAAGCTATTCTCCAAGGCACCTTGAGGGCAGAACAAGAAGCAATGGGTGGAAACTAATCAAGGAGAGAAGCAACTTAGAACTGAGGAGGAATTTCCTGACAGTGAGAACAATTAATCAGTGGAACAGAAGTTGCCTCCAGAAGTTGTGAATGCCCCAACACTGGAAGTCTTTAAGAAGAGGTTGGATAGCCATTTGTTTGAAGCAGATGTGGGTTCCTATCGATTCGGACCGGTTCAGCCGAATAGGTAGTAACTTGGCGGCCTGGATCACTGAAACCAGTAGCAACCGAGGCCTGCCATGCCCCCAAACCGGTTATCTCGATGGCGCCATAGGCACCACCATCTTGTTTTTGCCTTCTGCGCAAGCGCAGGAGCAATTTTTTAGCACTGTGCGTGCGCACATAGTAGTGCGGGTCCCAGAGCGAACCGCAGTAGCAGCAGACGGAACCCACTCCTGGTCTGAAGTGATGTAGGGTTTCCAGCCTAAGCAGGGGTTGGACTAGAAGACCTCCAAGGTCCCTTCCAACACTTCTATTCTATTCTATTCTATTCTATTCTATATTATTCTTTATTATACCATACGATACCATAGTATGCTATGCTATGCTTTATTTACGAAAGTCTGGACGTCTGACTTTTGCGGTAGACTGAATTCCTTGTAAGAATTGTTCCTGTGAGGAAGCGCTTGGACACACACACACACAGACACACACACACACACACACACACACACAAACACACAAAAGTGTGAATCTGAAGAGAAGCGTGTGCAGAAATCCTGGCAGAACAAACAAAAAAAGTCGCTCACCCCCAATGTTGATAAACCTCGATAAATATTGCAAAGACAAAGTGAGAATGAGATTAACTCCTTATTAGACGGGGTGTGAATTTAAAACAAATGTAACCCTGTGGGGAAAAAATAAAATCCAGTTATGGAGACAAACCAGAATAAACCAAATCTTTAAAAGAGAAATAGATCTGAGCTCTTTTCAGCAAACTATCTCTAATATTTCCTTATTTTATTGTATATGTGTGTGTGTGTCTGTGGGTGTGTGTGAATTTCAACCAAACTTGATACGCAGATGACTTAGTCTCTGGAAAAAAAAATACTGTTGGGGGTAAGACACCCTTAAAAGCCCTCGGAATGGGTGTTCTGTTAAGATACAGCCTGTTGTCCCTTCAAATGCCTTCTCCTGTACTGCTGTAAGATAGCTTCTACTGTACAGTGCAGTGGAGTTGCCATGGTAACAGCTTCACAGTACTCCACAAGGGGGCTCCCTCTGGTAAGGGGGAAAATCCAACATTAGAAATTACATTTGGTCCGGACATTTTCCTCCTATAAACACCGGCAGCGCAGTGTTATCAGCTAGTCACAAATAAAACAATACCCGGGTTTTTAGTTTAGTTTCAAAGTTTAATAACAGTTGTATGCCGCCCAATCCCATAGGACTCCGGGCGGCTCACAATACAAATAAATCAAAAATAGAGTTCGGTCACTCCATTCCTTCCAGAGCATAAAAATAAATCAAACCAGAGGCCTAAATTAGGATTTTAATCTTGCACAATGGGGAGGATTGAACAGTTCTGAATGGTGAATCCAAGTTTAAAAGATCTTTAAAATGAAGATGATTAAAAGGACTGTCTTTGCTTTCCTTATTTCTTCCCGAATAATGCAGCTAGTCCTCACCTATTTGTTTACTGACCATTTGAACTGAAATTCTAGAGCCGAGGTGGCGCAGTGGTTAAATGCAGCACTGCAGGCTACTTCAGCTGACTGCTAGTTCTGCAGTTCGGCTGTTCAAATCTCACCGGCTCAGGGTTGACTCAGCCTTCCATCCTTCCGAGGTGGGTAAAATGAGGACCCGGATTGTTGTTGGGGGCAATATGCTGACTCTGTAAACCACTTAGAGAGGGCTGAAAGCCCTATGAAGCGGTATATAAGTCTACTGCTATTGCTATTGACTGTTATCTGCAGTTCAGCGGTTCAAATCTCACCGGCTCAGGGTTGACTCAGCCTTCCATCCTTCCGAGGTGGGTAAAATGAGGAACCCGGATTGTTGTTGGGGGCGATATGCTGACTCTGTAAACCGCTTAGAGAGGGCTGAAAGCCCTATGAAGCGGTATATAAGTCTAACTGCTATTGCTATTGACTGTTATCTGCAGTTCAGCGGTTCAAATCTCACCGGCTCAGGGTTGACTCAGCCTTCCATCCTTCCGAGGTGGGTGAAATGAGGACCCAGATTGTGGGGGCGATATGCTGACTCTGTAAACCACTTAGAGAGGGCTGAAAGCCCTATGAAGCCCTCATAGCCCTAGGCCTATGAAGTCTAACTGCTATTGCTATTGCTAAAAGTGACTTATGAGCGTTTTTCACACTTACGACCGTTGCAGCCTCCCCAGGGCCACATGGTCAACATTCGGGCACTTGGCAACTGTCTCGTATTTATGACGGTTGCGCTGACTTGGGGGGGGGATGTCATGGGATCCCCTTTTGCGACCTTCTGACAAGCAAAGTCAATGGGGAAGCCAGATTCACTTAACAACCGTGTGGCTAATTGAAGAACAGCAACGTTTCACTTAGCAAACGTGGCAAGCCAGGTCATAAAGCAGGGTGCCTAACGACCGTCTCGCTTAGCAGCAGAAATGTTGTGGTCGTAAGTTGAGGACAAATCCGTATTCAAAGCTCCAATGCCAACGGAATTTGGAGTTGGTGAACCTGGGTGGGGGGGAATCAGAGCAATGCAGTGTTTCCCAACCTTGGCAACTTGAAGATGTCCGGACTTCAACTCCCAGAATTCCCCAGCCAGCATTCGCTGGCTGGGGAATTCTGGGTGTTGAAGTCCGGACATCTTCAAGTTGCCAAGGTTGGGAAAGGCTGATTTAGGGAACAATGAGGTTAGATAAGGATGAGAATTTATTTCGTGGATCAATGTGAGCTGTGAAGGATTTGTCTAAGCCTCCGTGCCTTTGTTTTATTTCATTAACCTGTGCCCAATCTCTGAATTCTGCCTTGTAATGTGCATGAATTATGGCTGAGGACCGATAACAACTCTTCCATTTAGTTGTTCAATACCCCCTTTTCGTTTCCGTTCCTTTCTTTGTCTTTCGCTCCCATTTAATTCCCTAACCTTGATCTATATATAATGAAAGAGGTGAATAATTTTCTGCGTTGAATCAGTCTTCTGGGGGGAAAAAAAAGGGGAAAAAAAAATAAGATTAGCACAATCTCATTTGACTAAGCCAGGGAGAAAATCTGGAGAGGTTTGCTTTTATGTGCCTCTGGATTACATCCAGAGCAAAGGTGGACATTTATCTGGTGGAAGCATATGGAAAAAAAAACCTCAGCTTGTGAGAAATGCAAAGGGACGGTATGTTGAGTTGAAGTACAGAAAATTTGTTCAAGCCTGTACATAAAAAAATCGAGTCAACTAATGGTCAGCGCTGAATTGTTTCTGGGTAAGAATGCATGGAATTCAAGAGGGAGTTGGAATTGGATTACAGAACAGAATTCCTTATTGGCCAAGTGTGATTGGACACATAAGGAATTTGTCTTTGGTGCATAAGCTCTCAGTGTGCATAAAAAGACAACATTTGTCAACAATCATAAGGTATAAGGAAGGAAGGAAGGAAGGAAGGAAGGAAGGAAGGAAGGAAGGAAGGAAGGAAGAAAAGGGAAGAGTGAGAGTACAGGAAGGAAGGAAGGAAATAAGGAAGGAAGGAAGGAGGGAGGGAGGGAGGGAGGGAGGGAAGGAAGGAAGGAAGGAAGGAAGGAGAGAGGGAAGGAAGGAGGAGGGAGGGAAGGAAGGAGGAGGAAGGAAGGAAGGAAGGAAGGAAGAAAAGGGAAGAGTGAGAGTACAGGAAGGAAGGAAGGAAGGAAATAAGGAAGGAAGGAAGGAGGGAGGGAGGGAGGGAAGGAAGGAAGGAAGGAAGGAAGGAAGGAAGGAAGGAAGGAAGAAAAGGGAAGAGTGAGAGTACAGGAAGGAAGGAAGGAAATAAGGAAGGAAGGAAGGAGGGAGGGAGGGAGGGAAGGAAGGAAGGAAGGAGAGAGGGAAGGAAGGAGGAGGGAGGGAAGGAAGGAGGAGGAAGGAAGGAAGGAAGGAAGGAAGAAAAGGGAAGAGTGAGAGTACAGGAAGGAAGGAAGGAAGGAAATAAGGAAGGAAGGAAGGAGGGAGGGAGGGAGGGAGGGAAGGAAGGAAGGAAGGAAGGAAGGAAGGAAGGAAGGAAGAAAAGGGAAGAGTGAGAGTACAGGAAGGAAGGAAGGAAGGAAATAAGGAAGGAAGGAAGGAGGGAGGGAGGGAGGGAAGGAAGGAAGGAAGGAAGGAAGGAAGGAAGGAAGGAAGGAAGGAAGGAAGGAAGGAAGGATAGAATTCTTTATTGGCCAAGTGTGATTGGACATACAAGGAATTTGCCTTTGGTGCTGGTAATATCTGATATAATATATGTTGTGTTCCAAATGACGATCCGTCTGTATTCGAAAGTCCCACAAGATCTTCACCTTCTCATTTTCAGTAACTTTTTCCACTTTGTGCTCCCATGACTTTCTGGATACAGGTAAATCATATTTTTTACATAATGACCAGTGAATTAATTCAACAACTTGGTTATTGTTGTTGTCATTGCTGTTGTTATTTATATACTTTATTCATTAAACATGAAACTCAGCTAACTGAACATTCAAAAATGCATCATCATCATTATTATTACTATTGTTGTTGTTGTTGTTGTTATTATTATTATTATCGCAACAACAGAATTGTATCACAGCGGCCAGTTGTTTCGCCGGATTTGGCATTGGTTACTAGTCGGGCCCCACCCAGGGGCCTAGGACGTCGTAACGTATTTTCGTAATATGCGTGCAGATCCAAGCAGTGGGGCTTTTTGCATTTGACTGATGGTGATTTTGTCAATTTTTAACTGTTTTAAATGTAATTCCAGTGCTTTTGGAATAGCACCCAGTGTGCCAATTACCACTGGAATTACCACTGCTGGTTTGTGCCATAGTTGTTGTTGTTGTTGTTGTTGTTGTTATTATTATTATTATTATTTTAATCTTTGGTGAGATTCACAGCCTTTGGGGCTGGTTGGTAGCTCAACAGCTCGAGTCCTAACCAAGGACCTAGGAACCGTTAAGATAACGTCCAAGGATATAAGCTGTCCCAAGTAGGTTTTTTTGTAGAATCAGAATGTTCAAATCTGATAAATTTAAAATTTCCAAATAACGAGGTAGCCCTTTAGGAATTGCTCCAAGGGCTCCAATTACAATCGGAACAATTTCTTTTTCCACAGTCGCTCAACTCCAATTTGCAAGTCCCGGTACTTTGTGATTTTTTTTTCTTGCTGTTTATCTTCAATTCGTGCATCTCCAGGTATTGCAATGTCAATGTTGTCGTTATCATTATCATTACACCATTGCCAGGGAATTAATTTAGCAACTCTGATTATTATTATCGCTGTTGTTGTTGTTATTATTATTATTTTCATTATTTTCATTATAAACCACCCATGTTGAAGAGCAAACCATCCTACCCTGTCTATCTACACACCCCCATCTTTTCTTCTCTTTTTATCTCAATTAAACAGGACCTGTCAGCCAACATGGAAGCCAAACAGATTTCCGGCCAGCTAATTAAAGCATCGCCTTGGCCCAGCATGAGATACTTTTCTCTAATAAGCTCCTTCAAAAGTCTTTTCTTCCTCCTCTTCTTTCTCTTGCCACCCAAAAGGGTCCGCTCTAATTAATATGAAAGTGACACTGTTTAGACTGCAGCCTGATCTGATTGATTAGGGGTGATCCCTTCTCCTTTTCAACCCCCATAGAACAGGAAGAGGCCCTGATTAGCATGACACCCATTACGCAGAATATACATATACATATACATATACATATACATATACATATACATATACATATACATATACATATACATATACATATACATATACATATACATATACATATACATATACATATACATATACATATACATATACATATACATGTATTGTGTCACAACCCCTGGTATGCCCAAATATGGGAGGAAGCATACTGCTTCCTTTCTCTGTCTATCGGCTCATCACAAGAGATCATCACGACAGAAAGCCATTATTTTTACTGTTGCCTTTGTTACATTTGTGTTGCATTTGTGCTGATCAATAAATAAAGGGAGACTAATATAGATCTATTTCAAGTTATTTAGCTCTCATCAGCTAGCCATACCCTTACTGGCTTAGTGGCTAATATAACTGCCTGATTTGTAATACAGCCCAGGTTCGATTCCCAGTAAGGGTATGGCTAGTTGATGAGAGCTAAATAGCTTGAAATAGATCTATACTAGCCTCCCTTTATTTATTGATCAGCACAAATGCAATACATACATACATACATACATACATACATACATACATACATACATACATACATACATACATTAATTCTTCCATCCATTCTTTTTTCTCTGCGATGCTTTTTTTCTTTCGGAAAGGAAGGTAAATGACAGCATTGACGTTGTTCTTTCTGCTCTTCAATCAGATAACATTTCAGCCGGCTGTCCAGTCCATTCCCACACTGGCTTTTAATTATCACTTTCTCTTGGCACCAATCCCTTGGGGGTGGGGGTGGGGGTTAGATGGGGCCTTGCTGAGTTCCCCCTCCCTTCCCTCCCTCCCTCCGGGATGCTAACGCATTGTGCCACCACGCGGCTGAATTATTTTTGGAAGCAGAGTGAAAATTGAAAACCGAGGCCTCGAGGGGAAAAGAAATCTGCCGGAGAGGTTCGCTTTCCTTCTGGGTATTGTCTAAAGCTTTGATCTTCCTTCTCCTTCTCCTTCTCCTTCTCCTTCTCCTTCTCCTTCTCCTTCTCCTTCTCCTTCTCCTTCTCCTTCTCCTTCTCCTTCTCCTTCTTCTTCATTTGTCTTGTTTCACTCCTTATTTAGACGGCAAACAAAGAACAAGTGACCAGAAAACAAAATGATGTAGAGGAGAAAACTTAACTCCAGTATATATACTGTTCACAAAAAGATAAACATACATAATGGATGAAAAGTGGATCACCACAGGACCATGTTTGTGGAAGTTGTTAAGTGAATGCGGCGATTGAAACGACACTCAGAAAAATACGGCATCCTTCACTTAATCCTCCAGGGCAAGATTGAAGGCAAAGGAGGTCCAGGCAGAAGAAGAACATCATGGCTTTAAAATCTAAGTCATGAGGCTGTTGATAAAAATAGGCTCACCAACTTGATCGCCAATGATCGATGATGGATATGGAAGAAGAGGAGGAAGAAGAAGAAGAAGAGGAGGAGGAGGAGGAGAAGGAGGAGGAGGAGGAGAAAGAAGAAGAGGAGGAGGAAGAAAAAGTGGAGGAGGAGGAGGAAGAAGAGGAGGAGGAAGAAGAAGAGGGAAAAAACTCATGGGCTGGGTTTTGCCCCAAACCAGAAATAAAGAAGAAGAGGAGGAGGAGGAAGAAGAGGAGGAGGAAGAAGAAGAAGAAGAGAAAGAGGAAGGAGAAGAAAAAGAGGAGGAGGAGGAGGAAGAAGAAGAGAAGAGGAGGAGGAGGAGGAGGAAGAAGAGGAGGAGGAGGAGGAGGAAGAAGAAGAAGAAGAAGAAGAAGAAGAGAAGAGGAGGAGGAGGAAGAAGAAGAAGAGAAGAGGAGGAGGAGGAGGAAGAAGAAGAAGAGAAGAGGAGGAGGAGGAGAAAGAAGAAGAAGAGGAGGAGGAGGAAGAGGAAGAAGAAGAGGAAGAAGAAGAGGAGGAGGAGGAGGAGGAGAAAGAAGAAGAGGAGGAGGAGGAAAAAGAAGAGGAGGAGGAAGAAGAAGAAGAAGAAAATTAATGGGCTGGGTTTTGCCCCAAACCAGAAATAAAGAAGAAGAGGAGGAGGAAGAAGAAGAGGAGGAGGAAGAAGAAGAAGAGGAAGAGGAAGAAGGAGAAGAAGAGGAGGAGGAGGAGGAAGAAGAAGAAGAAGAAGAAGAAGAAGAAGAAGAAGAAGAAGAAGAAGAAGAAGAAGAAGAAGAAGAAGAAGGGGAAGAGGAAGAGGAAGAAGAGGAGGAGGAGGAAGAAGAAGACGAGGAAGAAAATCCATGGGACTTATGGACTGGGTTTTGCCCCAAACCAGAAATAAACACGGATTTATCATGGTCATGTGACCACGGGGATCTGCAAATGACCATAAATATGGGCTGGTTGCCAAGTGTCCAAAATGCAGACACGTGACCACCATGGGGGCTTGACATCAAAACTTCAAAACCAGGTCATAAATAGATTTTGGAATGTCCGCTGTAGCTTCGAACGCTCACTAAGTCAAGAACTGCCTCTATCTTCATTGAAACCAGGGGTCAGCAACCTTAAACACTCAAAGAGCCACAAGGGTCTTAACCGGAAGCCCCCCTGTTTCAATTCTGGAGCCGACCGGAAGTCCGGTTCCCCCACCATAGAGTCACCTCCTAGCGCGGCTTCCTTTTTCCTCCACCTGTCTTAACCAAAAGCCCTATCAATTGTGGAGCTGACCGGAAAACCCACCCCTTGCCATAGAGTCTCCTCCTAGTTTACCCTACTTCCCACCCACCCACCCACTCACCCCTAACCGGAAGCTCGTCTCAAATTGTGGCGCTGACTGGCGGCAGGGAGCTGGCGCAGAGGGATGAAAGATCCAGAGCCGCAGGTTGCTCACCCCTGATCTCAACCTAAAACACAGTTTCTGGAGCGAACATCACCAATTCAATGCGTGCTCTTGAAATATAATGCTACACATAACTCCAGCACTTAACATATTGTGAGTTCGCTATTCGCTATTCTCAGTAACATAAATGCAACCGAGTGTTTTTTCCCCCCCCTATTTATTGCCAGTGTAGAAAGTTGACTTGGTGATAAAAAATAAAAAAACACCCTGCTTCTTTCACGCAGCAAAATTGGAAAGGAAAATAAAAAAATTCTAGGTAAGAGTGTGAACATCTGTGTTTGCAATATTCCTTCTGTTAATTTAGTTCAGGAAATTACTTACGGTCTGCTTTATATTCATTTTCTTTTAACCCTCATCTAATACATTTGTATTTACATGATTGAGAATACAGGATATATTTCAGTCCTGGACTGTTGCAGGCAATTTGGTTTTCAGAAAGGCTGGGGTTATATTTCATTCGAGCATTTTATGAATGCTTAACTTTGGTTAACAGCATTAACCCTTGAGTAATTTGCCTGCAGTATATAATTTATTGTATGGTCGACCCGCAGCTAATACGGAGCTAACCTGATTCCTCCTTTTCTTTCCTAAAGAAAGACACATATAAACATTAAATAATTAGGAAAGCAAGATTAATCTGCTTCCCAAGGTTTAGCAGATGGCAAAGAGTAGCTGACTTTGGTAGCTAAGCAGGCCATATCAGGGTAAAGGTTTGGATGGGAAGCTAAAAATTTGGAAACTGCTGACCCAAAGGGGAACGTGTAAAAAAAATCATCAGAGAGGTAGGCTAATATTCTGGCAAATTGGACAACCATATGAATGAAATAATTAGTTTTATATATGCATGCATAGAAACAAAAACAAAAACTCAGCACAAGGGTTCCTTTTCACTAGTGAATTGGGTTTTCACAAGACTTCACACAACAACAGGATGGTGGGTTCCTCGTTGCTCTCTGAGCTGGGTTGTTTTCTTGCAGACATTTCATTACCCAACTAGGTAACATCATCAGTGCTAGAAGAGAGTGGGGTTGGAGGAGGAGGAGGAGGAGGAGGAGGAGGAGGAGGAGGAGGAGGAGGAGGAGGAGGAGGAGGAGGAGGAGGACTGTGGGGACCTTGGTGCTCTCTGGGCTTGGTGGTTTTCTTGCAGACCTTTCATTACCCAACTATGTAATGCCATCAGTGCTAGCAGAATTAAATGGTGACGTGCTTGGTGCTCTCTGAGCTTGATTGTTTTCCTGCAGACATCTCATAACCCAACTAGGTAACATCATCAGTGCTAGAAGGGAGTGTGGTTTTCTCTTGTTTATATACAGGGACTTGCCCTGTGGGTACAGATGAGAGTGCTGTTTTCTTCTTGGTGGTTCCTTGATTAGGCTGTTCTTTACAAGCTACTGTATATAAACAGAACGTTTGGCTGGAGAATACAGGAAGTTCTCGACTTACAACCACAACTGCGCCCAAAATTTCTGTTGCTAAGTGAGACAGTTGTTCACTGAGCTTTGCCCCCATTTTACGACCTTTCTGGCCACAGATGTTAAATGAATCCCTGCAGTTGTCCAGTGAGTCACATGGTTGTTAAGTGAACCTGGTTCCTCCATTGACTTTGCTTGTCAGAAGGACACAGAAGGGAATCCTGTGACCCAGGGACACCACAACCGTCATAAATACGAGCCAGTGGCCAATTTTGTCTGCATTTTGATCACATGGCCATGGGGCGTGCCGCAATCGTGTGAGAAACGGTCATAAGAGGATAATAGAATTGGACGGGGGCTTGTCGGTCGTCCAGCCCAAACCCCCTCCCCCGCGCTCAGAAGTTTACTATTTTTCAGTGCTGTCGTAACTTTGAACACTCACTAAACGAAGTGTTGTAAGCCGAGGACTACCTGCCACTGAAAATTAAACATTTAAGGGAGAGAGAATTCCTCATGGCAAATTTCGGGACCAGAAAAACAGTGATGAAAAAGAAAGAAAGAAAGAAAGAAAGAAAGAAAGAAAGAAAGAAAGAAAGAAAGAAAGAAAGAAAGAAAGATTTATTTATTTCAGATTTAATTTATTTGTATGCCGCCCTTCTCCGGGAGGGACTCAGGGCGGCGAACAACTCAAAAGGGGAAAGGGGATACAAACACAATACATATTAGATTTCAGAAAGAAAGAAAGAAAGAAAGAAAGAAAGAAAGAAAGAAAGAAAGAAAGAAAGAAAGAAAGAAAGAAAGAAAGAAAGAAAGAAAAGAAAGAAAGAAAGAAAGAGCCGTTGAAGGAGTTAGTTTGTTCACACAGACAGACAGACAGACAGACAGACAGACAGACAGACACACACACACACACACACACACACACACACACACACTGGTTTCCCTTCCTGGATTGAGTAAGAAATATCCATTCCTTGGTTGAAAACTGCAGTTCGGTTGCTACGCAGCAACTGCGAGAGCTTCCCCAGGTTGCTAGGACATCTTCCGTCTCCCACCATGTGCCAAAGCAACAGGAATAGCACGAATCTAAAAATATTACCTGTTTTCCCACCTCCGTTCAGGGATTCCGAGTCTGACTGACCCCCTTGCGATCCCCGTTCCCTTTCTGGCCTTGCCTGGGTGGGTGTCAGAAGGCCAGGACGATCGAAAACTCACACCGTTAAGTGTTGTTGCTGGCTTTTTGAGTTGCCTTGGTCAGGAAGCTGTTCTTGTGAGGGTGATGTTCGGACAAAGGCTTCCCGAGAGCATGAAGCAGACTCCTTGTCCTGGGGAAGAAAAAACACAACCTTTTATTAATTGACTGTGAATTCTGCTCCTTCACATCCAGCAAAGTCTTTCCAGGGAGGATTTACAGTCACAGACCTTATCTGGCTTGGAGAGCTGCCAGGCCAAGATCTGCAAAACATGGCAAGGAGTCTTGGAGAGCCACGAACCAATTAAGTGAATAGCAATAGCAATAGCAGACTTTTATACCGCTTCATAGGGCTTTCAGCCCTCTCTAAGCGGTTTACAGAGTCAGCATATTGCCCCCAACAACAATCCAGGTCCTCATTTTACCCAAGGATGGAAGGCTGAGTCAACCTTGAGCCGGTGAGATTTGAACAGCCGAACTGCTGAACTGCAGTCAGCTGAAGTAGCCTGCAGTGCTGCACTCTAACCACTGCGCCACCTCGGCTCTTGAATTAGTGAACGAATTGTCTCCTGCAAACTCCACTCCCCTTTCGCTCCTCTTTTATTTCCTCTGGGAGGGGCCATTCACCGTCCACCTGTGTCTTTACTCCCAAGTTGACCCCTGTTGTATAGCTGTTCCCTTCATCTGTCAATTCTGCGTATGCGCACACTGGGAACAGGCTCCAGCTGTTCGTCTGCCCCACTGATGTCTGACTCCGAAGGCAGCTGATAACTGGCATACGGCCCTGGCCCCTTCTCTGCCAACGACGCAGAGCCCTCATCCGAGCCTTCCCCAGACTCCAGGACTGGCCCATCTTCCTCCCCAACCTCCTCACTGTCTGAATCTGTTGCCGCTGGCAGGCCACAACAATGTAATTGTCACTTCAAACAGTCACTAAACAAATCATTGTAAGTTGAGAACTATTTGTATTATCCATAATTAATATTATAGGTAGCAATAGCAATAGCAGTTAGACTTATATACCGCTTCATAGGGCTTTCAGCCCTCTCTAAGCGGTTTACAGAGTCAGCATATTGCCCCCAACAACAATCCGGGTCCTCATTTTACCCACCTCGGAAGGATGAAAGGCTGAGTCAACCTTGAGTCGGTGAGATTAGAACCGCTGAACTGCAGATAACAGTCAGCTGAAGTGGCCTGCAGTACCGCACCCTAACCACTGCGCCACCTCGGCTCTTTGTAATCACAGCGAATTCCCTACAATTAGCTAAATTCTTGCTATGGTTTCGAGAGTCCCTGATAATGTCTTCCTGGCTCAGTCTGTAAGTGAATATACCCCCAAATGATATTTATTCTCTTTTATTACTGACATTAACAACTAGACCCAAGGATATAGTTAGAAATAGGGGAGATCAGAATCTCGATTAACATAAGCACGCCGTAGCTGTAAAAATAATAACAAAATAAATCCTCGGTATTGGATTCCGTTCCACAAAAACTTTATCATTAACTTGTCAATCAAAATTTAAAATATCTAAATGGAGTAGCACCTTGTGATGAATATCAATTCTAAAGCCATATGCATTTTCACATTTACCTGAATGTATTTTCCTCCTCATGGCAAGGTCCATTTTTATCTAACCAATATCACTTGAAATGCAGGGATTCCTCACTTAGTAACAGAATAGTACAATACAATACAATACAATACAATAGTAGAGTTGGAAGGACCTTGGAGGCAGGGACGTGCACTTACTAGAGGCAGGGGAGGCCGGGGCCTCACCAGTCTCCTCAGAAAAAGGAAGGAATTTAAAAGATTTTTTCTAAAATAATTAAGGCCAAGCTAGTTAAGCTACCAGACTTCAACTCACAGTGATTTGGAATGTACATAGTGTTTAAGCATAGGCCAGAGAACTCGGGGCCTCCTTTGCATAAGGATTTTTTTTGCCTTTTAAGGGTTAACCAAGGGTTAAAAAGCAAATATATATATATATATATATATATATATATGCAAATGAGGCCCATAGTTCTCGGGCCTCTTCCTGCAGAGGGCACGTGGTGGCTCTAGGAGCCACTATCCTAGCCTGCCTGGCCCTGGAGCCTAGCTAGACCGAATCTGGAATTTTGGCATAGCTGGAAGGTATGTGGGTCAGAGGGAAGGGGCAGGGGGGAGGAATTCAATTTATTTGTAATTTAAGTAATTGTCATTTGTTTTTATTAGCAATAGCAATAGCAGTTAGACTTATATACCGCTTCATAGGGCTTTCAACCCTCTCTAAGCGGTTTACAGAGTCAGCATATTGCCCCCAACAACAATCCGGGTCCTCAATTTACCCACCTCGGAAGGATGGAAGGCTGAGTCAACCTTGAGCCGGTGAGATTTGAACAGCCGAACTGCAGAACTGCAGTCAGCTGAAGTGGCCTGCAGTACTGCACTCTACCCACTGCGCCACCTCGGCTCTATTGTCTGTGTGTGTGTGTGTGTTTCTTAACTTCACTCAAACAAACTCTCTCTCAATTTGAGAGAGAGAGTTTGCTTGAGAAGAGAGGGAAGGAGCAGACGCAGGGAGGGGAGCCTTGTTTGAGAAGAGAGAGGCAGCCCTCTCCCCCCCCCCATCCTGCTCCCCTCTTCCTTTCCTCCTCCTCCTCTCCCCTTTCTTCGCCAGCTGCCACCTCGCCCCCCTCCACCTCCTGCGTCCCCCCCCGCTGTGTCCGCCAGGCGTCTCGCGTTTATGGCGGGCATAAACGCGAGACGCCTGGCGGACACAGACTTGGGAATGGAGGAGGTGGGGGGCGAGGAGGAACCGCGGAGGCGAAAGGCGAAGAGGGGTGGGGAGGGTGTTTGCAGCCCTGGTTCCATCTCCCAGCCAGCAGCCCCAGGAGGAAAGGGCGAAGAGGGGTGGGGTGGGGGTGTTCCAAGAAGCCCCTTCCCCTTTTTGGCACTCCGCAAGGCCTGCCGGAGCTCTGGGACAAAGCAGCGGGAGAGGAATGCTGTCCTCTATTGCCAGAAAGTCCGGCGAGGGAAGCGGGGCTCGTGGAGACTCGCTAGCAGCCGGCTTCTCTGGAGCGGGGGGTGGGGGGCGATAGAAGCGGAGCTGCGTTTCTCTAGGCTGCGTTTTGAATCCAGGTTTGATTGAGTTCTCAGATGCCATGTGGTGAGTTGGGGCCAATATTATCATGCTTTAATCCCATCCTCCCCTGGAGATGAAGTGGAAAAGTCTTTATTATGCAAAGTGGACTAGCTTGGCCTTCTTAATGGCCCATTGACAAAGTGAGGATGGGCAGGAAGCTACAGGCAGCTATTCTCTCTTTTAAAACATGTTTCTTCCTTTTCACACCCAGAGAAATATTCTGCCTTTTCAATATTTCCTAGGGTATTTCATTTTTCTGGGAGAGGGCTGGGTGATAACTTCCTACAGTCCCTTCCAGCTTTATTCTGATTGGCCGTCCTTCTGCGGACACAGCCCAGAACTGCACTGGCTTTTTTCAGTGGCTGTCTGTACTTATGAAAAGGGGTGAAAACCGAAGCTTGTGAGCAATCCTTATATTTACAACTTTTGCAGATCTGTAAAGCAAAAGAAAGCTGAGATGAGCTCATAGCCAAAGTAGCTTTTTCCCTTGGCAACTGCTTCGCCTAACAACCAAATGGCCACACCCAATTGTGTTGGCCAAACGAAAGCTACTTCTACGTGTTTCTATATTTTCTTGGGAATCAGAAGAACAATCACAAATTTTCCTGGATTTTAAAAATTCTTGAAAGATTCTTTTTTTCTAAATCCACCTACTGCATTAATAACTCTTACAGACTATAGGCTTCAACGAAACTCTATAAATTGAGCATTAATTGCTTTAAAACCTCTATACATTATCCCTGCAAAAAAAAAATCTCTTATTAAGGATTTTATTGCACTCTGTTCCAATTGTTTCAAAGGTATGGCAGGAGGTGTGTTTTTTTTTCCCCTGCCAGTTCCCAGTAGATCTGCTTAATGTACTTTAATGAATATTCAGTGCTGGATGCATTTAATTGCTCCAAGTTCAGTTTGTTGGATCTAAAGACATGGTACCAGCCCAAGGTATGATTTCATCCCTATATAATTACAATACAATAGCAGAGTTGGAAGGGACCTTGGAGGTCTTCTAGTCCAACCCCCTACCTACGCAGGAAACCCTATACTGTTTCAGACAAATGGCTATTCAACATCTTCTTAAAGACTTCCAGTGTTGGGGCATTCACAACTTCTGGAGGCAAGTTGTTCCACTGGTTAATTGTTCTAACTGTCAGGAAATTTCTCCTCAGTTCTAAGTTGCTTCTCTCCTTGATTAGTTTCCACCCATTGCTTCTTGTCCTGCTTTCAGGTCCTTTGGGGAATAGCTTGACTCCCTCTTCTTTGTGGCAACCCCTGAGATATTGGAAGACTGCTATCATGTCTCCCCTAGTTCTTCTTTCTATTAAACTAGACATACCCAGTTCCTTCAAGCGTTCTTCATATGTTT